>NC_056746.1:1130884495-1130911995 GCF_019279795.1 Protopterus annectens
ATACAAGTCTGAAATTTATCACGAAAGCAGCTGCAAATATCAAATGTTTAAATTATACACAAATAATGCTATGAAAGTCAGAATGTACTGAGGCAGCAAGACACTTAGAATGACTTGACTGCTGAAGAAAATAGATGATAGAACTTGATTTAAAAAATTATTCTGTCAGTTAATAAATAATTCACTGTTGCATAGCAATGGCAGTATGGTGGTTATCACCATGGGAACAGAAACCAGGAAGTGGGTAGCAAAACACTGCTAGTCCAGTTAATGGAATTTGATGTGACTGTCCATGTTTACAGCTAGGAAATAATCAGTTAGACAGGCCTCTGTTTGTAAACCCTTAGTCATTATGAATAACTAGAAAATGTTTGAATCAGATCATAATACCAGTTAACCAGCAGGCTATGTTTGTACTTTAAATTCCAGTCCACAGTTTTGGGTACCAGACAAACTTAGTCGGCTATATTAAAATAAAAGGTTAGGAGCATATCTCAGGTGCATAAGCTAAAATACATAATGCATACTCTGCTCAGGCAAAAAAAACAGGGTCTATGGTATAAAATAATCAGCACAACACATGATCACACTTTGCTGTAGCTTGCTGTTGCTATTTAAGAGGCAGCAGTACATATTAGCATTGGGCCTAGCTATGGATTACACATGTCTCTGTCACCTAATGCAGGCAACTCCACCATCTTGGTTTCCTTTCCTGCGCACCCTCTCCAGTGTTAATCTGTCTTTCAGAAGACAGGGCCTCCAACATATCAGACAATGGCTGTAGTGAGTCTTTTCCAGAAAAAATGTATCTAGGGATTACTGTCAGTCTTATTTTGCTACTGACACCACCCCCAATGTGTGCTAAGTAACATATTTAACATTTTTTCCCAACAAAAGGGAAGTGTCACTATTGCGTTCTCTCTCCAAATTGTATGGCTCTAGAAGGTGTCACACTGCCCTCTTGTGGCCTACTAGCATAGATGCACATAGCAAACCTTTTATTTCAAAGGCTATTTTAGGTGCACAAAAAAACAGCTTGTCATCTTCTCATCTTTAAATCCTTAGCAGTCCTGTCATTTTGACATAAATTCTTATTAGTACACATGTATATCTCATGGAATTCTTAATTAGTATCATAAATTCTTCTATGTTCATCTTCCTGAGAGGGTTTACATTTTGCTAGGATTGGGTGCTTTCTGCTACACAAATAACTGCAGCCATTTAAGAGGCAACAGTAAATCAACAAAGCACCTCTAGTCTGACACTATAGTGGACAGCATTAAGACAATGATCTACTGAGCTTCATGCCTACTCAGGCATTGTAGACAAGCTTACTAATTTAGGTATAAACCCTTTTATCACCCACTGGATAGCCAAATGGCTCAGTGACAGGACCCAGGTGGTCAAAATAAATGAGGCCATCTCCCCCAAGAGGCCAGTCACTAGCGGAGTCTCCCAGGGCTCAGTACTGGGCCATATCCTTTTTGGCATCTATTTTTCTGAAATGAAAGCAAATACTGAAGGTTTATGGCTGACTAAGTTGCAAATGATTACAAGCTGGGAGTTATCATCGACTCCCCTACAGACACTAGCATTCTTCATGAAAGCCCATATCTGATTAACAAATGGTGCTAAAGCCTTGGTCTTAAACTAATGCTAAGAAATGCATAATTGTATCCTTTTGTAAGTTAACCATCCTGGCTAATTACCATGTTGATAATACATCCCTGAGAGTCTACCCAGTGGTCAGTGATCTAGGTACACATGTAGACAGTAACCTTACCTTCAACCATCATGTGGCCACAGTGGTAAGGAATCTTTTTATGTTGCTCAACTTATAAGTAAGGGCATGGCATGTAGGTCTAAAGAGGTCATTATCCCACTGTACTCCGACCTTTTTAGACCAGTCATGGCGTACAGTGCTCCCTTCGGTATGTACCTGACCAGGCATATGCAGTAACTGGAGGGACCTCAGATATTCATTACAAAACAAATACAAAGCATAACAAACCTGCCTTATGCAGAGCACCTTAAAGCCCTTTCCCTCTACTCAGTCTCCTATATATTGCTGAGTGGTGATCTATGCCTGGCTTACAAGGCATCCACAGACCCCCCCACACTTATGAACCTACTACATATTTATAAGTGAAACAGTACCAGAAATACAAGGTCTAAGGACCTGAATTTTGTCCGTGACTTAAACAGAACATGCTGAAGAGACAGATATGTGTCCCAGAGACTGCCCCTCCTCTGGAACAGGCCCCATCCATATGAAGCTCCTCTGAAACAGGCCCCATCCATATGAAGCTGAGTTAATCTATTACTCAGTTTAAGCACAACCTAGAACAGTGGATTAGGAATATGAAATTTACACTGGGCCTGGCACCCATGTCCCTTTTAGACAGAAGTACTGTAGCTTATAAATGCCTGGCCCTTAATGTCCTGTTTGGATACAGGACATCATTATTCTTTTAGGAAAACTTGGCTAGGCTTAGAAAAAAACCTTGGTCATTAGACTGGTAACAATCTATGCATCTTTGAATATATGAATCCCGTTGTCCTGGGTTTGATTCTTTCACTATCCACTTTCCTATTGTTTCTGAATTACTGCTAAAAATGGGCAGCTTTGCTTAGTGGATTTGTCTGGTTAACAAGTAAATAAAATTAAAATACAAAAGTGACTTTGAAGAGGAAGTGTTTTTGCAGAGCATGCAAATATCCAACAAGGTCGATGCAGATGTTCTAGTAGATGATATGAGAAGAGACTTGGCGAGATTAAAGGTTTATATGCAGTAACTAAGAATGCTGTCAAGAAGACCACTGAAGATCTTTGCCCATTTTCCTAATTGCCCCAGAGGACTGTGTTGTTAAGTGATTTGTTCAGAATTTCACATTAAACAAATGGACAGACTGAATCAAACTTTGGACTACAAGAACCATCTCATTTAACAGCTCATAACTTTAATCCCGTGTACTAAACGGTCAGGTGTCTGGTATGATAGGTTCAGGCCAGAGAAATACAAGGCAATGCACATCACTAATATAAACACAAGCGACATCATTTAGTTTGTATAGAGTGAGCTATATTAATAGGAAAAGGCATTAATGGAAACTTAGAGGATCTTGGTGTTTACAGAAAGGCATCCATGCATCCACAGCTCCCTTTCCCCATTTTTGCACATGAGTTGGAGTCAGCAGTAGAAAACACAGTTACTCTTCTTGTCCAGAGACCTATTTATCTATTTTATTTATTTTACATTTGTTTACCGGGTAGTGTCCAACTGGGGTGGTAGCCCATTTTAAGCGGAGACCCGGAGAGAAAAGCTCCATAGTACTATGCAATGTAGACAAGTTAAACATTGCAATTTAAACAATGTAAACAGAACAGAATTTACAGTATTAGGATTATGAGTAAAACAATTCTGTAAACATCTAAGCTAAAGGTATTGCGCATAAGGAAAACTATGTGGAATCTACACATTACAGATTCTTTGTATGAAATTTATAGATAACATGAAGCTGACAGATAGCATGGAATTAGTTAGAGAAATGAAACGTAATGAGTGTAAAGATTGGGGGTACAAGAGGTGAATAAGGAAGAGAAGAAAGTGAAACCAAGGTAGAGTCGGCAGACTTTAATGCCAAGATGTGAATAATTTTGTGGGTGACGGTAAGTTGGCTGAATGTTAACAGGTTGGGGAGCTCGAGCCAGTTTAGTTGTTGAAGAGCTGTACAATGATGGGCATTATGTGGGAGATTGGTGGCAAACCTAGCTATTTTGTTGTAGCAGGACTCTAGGTTTTGAAGGTCAGCTTTGTGTAAGTTGGTAAAATTGTGTGAGCAGTATAGGAGAGTGGATAGAAGCTGAGCTTTTGCTGTAGATAGCCTGGCTTGTGGTGTTAAATATGGTTTAGCCGTATAGAGTGCACTGAGTTTAGTATGGATGTTTTTGTTTGTTTGGGATATGTGAATATCAAATTTTAGCCAGTCATCTATTATAATACCTAGGAGTTTGGCCTGGTTAGTTGGCTTAATTTTGGTACCATTGGTGGATAGGATAGAGAGGGGTAGAGCATTGTATTTTGTAGATTTGTTTGTGAATATAATTAACTTAGTCTTTTTTGGGTTAAGAATGAGTTGGCGATTTGAAAGATAAGATCCAGTTTCCTGAAATGCTTTTTGCATCTTATCTTGGAGTTCTAGTGGGGAGGGGGCTGAGATGATAAGAGATGTGTTGTCAGGGTACTGTATGATTGAGGCAAGTTGGGTTGCAGACTTTAGGTTATTGGTAAAGATAATAAAGAGAAGGGGGCCCAGAATGGACCCTTGGGGTACACCAGTGTGAATGGACAGTAGAGGGGAGAGATTCTGGTAGCCTGTTACCAGTTAGTTAGGTAACTGTGAAACCACGTTAGGAATGATTGACTGAGGTAGTAAGTGGACAGTTTATTAAGAAGTAGTTGGTGAGAGATGGTGTCAAAAGCTTTTGACATGTCCAGGAAGATTGCAGAGACTAGTTGTTCATCATTCATAAGGTGGTGTATGATATCTGTGAAAGCTATTAACGCAGTGTTAGTACTATGCTTAGGACGGAAACCATGTTGGGTGTCTGCTAGAAGGTTTTTTGATGTAAGGTGGTTTAGGAGTTGTTGCTGAATACATTTCTTAAGGATTTTAGCTATTGGAGGGAGGATTGCAATGGGGCGGTAGTTAGAGATTTCTCTAGAGGGGCCACCCTTGTGAAGGGGAATGGTGTGGGAGATTTTTCCACAGGTGGGGCACATATTGTTCGGAGATTGAATGATTGATTAGTATTGAGATAGAATAGGTGATTGATGGGGCTGCAATTTTTAGGAATTCATTAGGTAGCTGGTCGGCAGCAAGGCAGCAGGGTTTTAGTTTGCTTAGAAGATTTTTAATGTAGGATATTTGAATAAGTTTAAATGAGAATGATTCTATTGTACTTGCTGTAGGGGAGGGGATTTTAAGTGGTAGGTGTTGATGGCTTTCCAGGAGGCAGGAGACAGAGTTAATGAAATATGAGTTGAACTGTGCGGCTAAGGGTTCATAGGTATTGGATGTTGAAGGGGATGGGGTAGTAGGTCTACCAAGGTTGAGGAGGTGGTTGATTGTTTGCCAGAATTTTAGTGGGTTTTGAATGTGTTTTTGTTGAGAGGTTAGGAAGTAGTGTTTTTTTATCTTTGTTGACTTCTTTCTTAGTTTGGTTTCTTAGTTGCTGGTAAGTGGTGAGATTTGTTTTGTTTTTGGAGTATAGGTATAGGGCTCTGGCTTTGTCTCTCTGTTTAATTAGCATTTAATTAGCATTATCCTAACTTCTGTAACAATGTTGACATTGTAAAATCTGGGCAGATGAAGAAAACAGTAAGACAGTACAGTAATTATACATAAAAAATTAAGAAATTTAGGAAAAAAGGCTAAATGAATTCAGTACATGCAATATTAAATAATGAAATGTGGTGAATATTACAGAAACATTTAAGGACCTCAGTGGAATTAAGTAAGTTCAACAGGGCAGCATGTTTCACAGACGTTACTATCTAAGAACAAGGTAATGCATCCAAAAGACAGAGGTGCAACAGCTCTGGGTGATGTTGAGAACTATGTTTTTCTAGGCCAGAGAGGACTGTAGATGCACAGAATAGTCTTTTTTGGAGTAATCAACTGTGACGGAATTCAAGAATGCACTGGGAATGAATGAAATAACCCCAGCAGAGTGAAGGAGGCCATACAGTACTGCTTAACAAAGCATTAGATAGTGCTTCCAACATGGCTGCACACTGATCAACAGCTTAGTTTCATCTCTCCCAGTGTGAAAAAAGAAACTGAGAAATAAGAACCAGTAACTCTGCCAGTTTCAGTAAATTCAATTACTGACTACTAAGTACACTACCTGGATTCCAGCAAAGAAGAAACATAGAGGGCCTGAAAGAAAATCAACTAGAAAAAGTGAAGAGAAAACACTGACTGGGAAGAATCCTGCATATGTTCAGTAAAAAGCAGTCTGAGCTCCAACTTTGTTGCAAGGCATGGCTTCCAATAACCTAGAGGAAAAAATAATCAGAGCTGATTAAAATGAATGAAACACTGAAGGTGTATATCATATCAACGCAAATAACAAAATGATGGGAAAATGAAATAATCTTTAACAGATATTTAGATGAGGTGATAAAGCTGCAAAAATCAAAGGTCGAAGTGAAGAAAAGGCTGGTAAATGTGAGCTGTTTCAAAAAATGGTAGAGTTAGAGGACAGAACACACAGGGAAAACTTGAGATTTTCTGCTGTGCTGTACCAGAGAAACTGAAAGGAACAGGCTGTATTCATTTTATGAGAGCACAAATAAGCAACCAGACTGGTATTCCACAGCAAGATTTGTTAATTGAAATGGCACATCATGTGCTCTGAACATCACCATGATAAAGCAGCCAAGTTCTGTATTGGTAAAGATGCAATCATACCAGCAGAAAGAGTTGATCCTGACAAAACTGTGGCAGAAGGGCAATGTGTTAAAAATTGGAGACAGTAGAGTGTTAGTGGAAAATGATTACTCACTGTACACCAGGCAGACGAGAAGTAAATTATTCCAGCAATTAGGGAATGTCATGAGGCAAGTGTGAGATTCAAGCAGCTGTATCCAGCTATCTTCAGCATATTTTTTCCTGGAGGATCAAAGTTAGTTTTAGATGCAGAACAGGCTAAGGGAGAAATACAAAAGCTTGTCCAACAAAAAGTGAGCCATGAAACAGAGGGAGACTCTGCTTCTCATCCTTCTGAAAATAAAGCTCATACAGAGACTTTGCCAGTGAAACTTTCCCCAGTGTTCCAAAGGAAAATGCTTGAGAGATAGAGAAAAGCATAGGAGTTGACTATAAAAATCAAGAGTATCTTGGACTTGAACTAGAGTCTGAGGTTGGGAGATGGAGATGCACAGGAAGAAGACCAGCAACCCTAGAATTATGAATAAATGTGAGATTATAAAGCATTAATCACATGTGTGAAATATGGTTTTACAAGAAAAAGTGGAAAGAATAAACTTTTGTTGACTTTATTAAATGTGTGTGGGAATGAAAAGCATATACCCTACTTCATGTCATTAATATTTAGAAGGACACTGCAGGGAGAGAGAAAAAGTAACTGTAAGTAAAAATTTTTGCACTTAACAGCATCTGTATAAAACACCTGATGATATAAACTGCACATTATATAGTAAAGCATTTTCAATTATTGTTGTATGTGATAAAGATACTAAAGTAAATAAATACCTTTTTTCTTTCATCTTTTTTCATTTTAAGAAATGTAGGTGTTACAATTTAGAAAGAGAAGAAAGGCTGGGTGAAATAATTTTTAATTTAATATGCTATAATCTTGGGTTGTTGAGGTGGGGATGAGGTGTAAAAGTGCACAAATTATGATGTATGTTTAGTTGTTATGTTTTCTCTTACTTTTGTATAGGTGAATGTCTGGATTAAGGCCCTTGGCTTAATCTAATTACACATTTTTGTGTATGGAAGTAAATAAGAGAACACTGAATGTAATGAAATGTTTTCATTTAGCAAATAAATGTTTGATGTGAGTTGTGAAGTCTGTAAGTATGTGTAGCTGTACATTCTGTTCTTATGTTTTGATGGAGACAATTTTACTACAAGGAAAGGGATCAAAAGCCAGAGCACTCTTTGTAAGGCTAGACGTTAATGTTTTCTGAAAGTATATATGCTGTTCTTCACATCTGGAAGGTGAATAAAGATAAAACAAGAAAAGACAGCAATTAGTGGAAATAGGAGCAAAGTCTGTTACATGTGTCTTAGAATGAATAACCTTAATTTTAGGTTAGGTAATAACTGTGGATGCAGCTGTCAATTTGAGAAAATTGTTCCTATCAGGAGGGTTAAATGTCATTATTTGAAGAGATACATATTTTTCAGTGTTTCAAGTTATTAGGTTATGGGGGTGTTCTGGGGGTGTTTGTTTTTATGTTTGAGAATTTTCATTAAAATAAAAATATGACATAGGTTCAAAAGTAGATAACAAGAAACATCTGTATAAAAGATCAACCTGCCAAACACTGGTTGCTACAAGTAACACAAAGCTAGAAATATACATTTAAAATAGCTGCCATATATATAATAGGTGGTAATAATTACTTCTTATAATAATGGCTATTCTATACATATTATTTTGGAACATGAATGGCCTCACAGGAATGCAGAGTGCAGATAGCAATGCTACAGGAGACATGTTTGGAAAAAAGGAACATGTGAAGTTGATAAAAAAGGATTTTAGGACGGATTTTCAGCAGAATATCAGGAACAAAGAAAAATGGGAGTACTTACATATATTAATTTCTAGAGGAGCTCCAGTGGTGATAGAAGAGGAAAAAAGATAATAATAGTAGATTTGTGGTAGTAAGGGGTTACTGGCAAGGGAGGAGGAGGAGGATTAAGCTCTACCTAAAATTGTTATTATGGAGCTTAAGAAGATTTTAGGAGAGTAATTATCATTCAGCAGGGAATATTACATACAGGTGGGGACTGGAATTTGATTTGCAACTGTGAGGATGTATCTGGGGTACCTAGAAGGGAAAATATAACAAAAGATGGTAGATTTATGAATCTGAAGAAATTTCTGAAAATATTTGATATGGAAGATGTGAACTCGGACAGAATGTACATATTATTCCCCAAGGAACAATAACTGGGCAGAATTACATTTCACAGGAGCATGTGTATTTGAAAGCTTTAACACACATCCAATAACTATTTCAGATCATGCACTAGTAACATCTAAGATAAAAATGTAAAGTGAAGTAAAAATGAGAACTGATACTTCCCTACTTCCCTGTTAAAAAGAGAGGAATTTAGGGAATGGGTATTGGAAATTATTTTAGTTATTAGGGAAGATAGAAATGTCTCCAGAAGTTATAGCTAGCCAGTGGGATAAAAGGAAAGCAGAGTTTAAAAATAGAGTAGAAATAAAAGAGAAAGAGACATGGTTAAGAAGTAATGGTCATCCACACCAAAGCACAACGTCAGCCCTAATGACTTTTACCAATATCATAAACAATAACTGTAACAATAATCACACATACTCTGCCCTCTTCTTGGATCTTTCCAAGGCATTTGATATGGTTGATCACCAACTTCTGATTCGTACCCTGGAAACTTTCTGATAGATTCTAAAGTCCTCCTTTGGTTTACATCCTACCTTAATGGGAGACAACAGGGTGTCCTCTGGCAGAACCAGCTCTCTAATCTATTACTGAACACCCTTTGAGTATCACAATGGTCCATATTAGGACCCCTACTGTTTTCCATCTTTATTAATGACTTGCCTACTATCATACCAGATGTCAGCTGTATCCAATATGCTGATGACTCCACCCTGATCTGCTCAGCTACTTCTCCCACAGACTTGAGGGCTGCTACCCAGTCTACCATTTATACCACAGAAAATTGGCTCTCCAATAGTCAGCTGTTACTTAATCCCAAAAAAACTAAAATGCTCTTATTCTCACCAACTCAAAAGTCTGCTCCCTTCTCCTTCACCATAAATGCAAAAGATGGGACAGTTATCTCCCCCGACCCCCATACAAAATTACTGGGCGTCATTATTGACAATAACTTAAAATTCAACCTACATGTAAATCAAACAATCAAGAACATCAATAAAAAACTTGGGTCACGCTATAGAATTAAAGCCTTCCTTACCCCTTGAGCTAAGATGGCCATTGCTTGCTCCCACCTACTTTCAACACTTTTATATGCCTCCCCCCTTCTCTACAATCTAAACAAATCTGAACTTAATAGACACTCAACCTGTTACAATCACATTGCCAGGTTTTCCACAGGCCTGCCATTTAGAACCCACCACTGCATCAACCTCAAACAGCTTGGGTGGCTGGAACTTCCCAATCTAATCGAATATAATCTGTTGATCATGGCCAACAAAATCCTCTATAACCCAGATAATACACCAGCCCTCAGAAATATTATCCTCCCCTATAACAATCCAAGACTGCTCCAATCCTCAAATAAGCTACAAATTCAGACAATTAAAATTAACAATGCAGCTGGTAATGCCCTCTTCGCAAACTAGGCAGGTAGAGCCTGGAAAGTACTTTCAGCCGATATTACTTTGCTCACCTCCCTAGGCCAATTTAAAGCTAAAATCAAACAACATATGGCATTAAACTGGCTATGCCACTGCAATAAGCCTGGCTAAACTCTCAAAATGAAGGTAAATTATCTAGTTAACTTATCTATTGTTAATTTTCTCCTGACTACAACGAGGGGTAACTTCTAACCTGTAATCTTGTCTATTTCATGTTTGCCTATGTATTTTTTTGGAAATACTGTACATGTAATTATATCTTATTAGTTGTTGAATTTATTTGCATACATTGGAGCTTATCTCCCCAGGTCTCCGCTGAAAATGGACATCGATCCAGTCAGACTATCCCGGTCAACAAATGTAAAATAAAATAAATAAACAGGAATTACTGAGAGGGACTGACAAAGGTTAAAGTACTGTAGAATAGGGAGAATCTCAAGGAACTAGAAGAAGCAACTGCAGAGCTATAAAGAGGAAAATAAGGAAGTATCTGGATAATATACATAAGTTTAGAAAGATTGCTGTAAAACAGAATTTTTTTTCTTTTTTCATAATAAATCCAGAGGACAGAATCTCTCAGCAGAACAACTTATGCAAAAGAAAGCAGAAAGGGTTGCTGCCAAACTTAAGGAGTCTATAACAAAAAATAAATAAATAAACAAGAGATCCTACAGAGGTATTAGAGATATTTCAGAAATTTTATGAAAATTTGTATAAAACAGAGAAATTTGGAAATCAAGAAAGAGCACAAAAGGAAATATTTATGGAAGACATAACTATACCAAAGTTAGAGGTAGATTAGACTCGACAATTAACAGTTAAGGAAGGAGGAGATCAGATAAAAATGGTGATGAACAATCAATCTTCAGGAAAGTCTCCAGGAATAGATGGTATTCTTGGGGAATTTTGGAAGCAAGAAGGGAAGAAAGTGATAAAGATCCTTTTAAAACAGCATTTTAAAAGGAGCAGAAGCACCAACATCCTAGAAGAAAGCTATGGTGGCTGTAATACCTGAAGTTGGTAAAGACCTATCAGACCAGCTTTATATAGGCCCATTTCAATTTGAAACCATGATTATAAAGTGTTTATGTCTATAATAGCTAAAAAGAACGGCAAAGGTGTTGTCAAAATTAATAGATATGGATCATTGTTTTGTGGAGGGAAGGTAAACATTTGACAACATTAATAGAACAATAAATATTCATAGGGAAGCAGAGTGGAAGAAAATACCTCTGTTGTTGGTGGGTCTTGATGCAGAGAAAGCATTTGACAGAGTAAACTGGGATTTTATGAGTCAAGTAACGGAAGCATTTGCATTCCTTGATACAATAATAAAGTTAAGTAGAAAGATATATATATATATGAGCGATCATCAGCAAAAGTTAAAGTGAGAGGGTTCCTCTCTGACAAGTTGTGTTTGAACAGAGGAACCAGGAGGGGTGTCCTCTTTCCTCTTTGTTATTAGCTTTATATTTAGAGCCATTGACAAAGAAAATAAGGGCCTCAGAAATATAAGGATATAACTGGTATGCTAATCAAAAACTGACTTTATCTGTAGATATTATTTTGTACCTGATAAAACCAGAAAAGGATATTTCAGTGTTATGGAACATAGTGAGGCAGCTTTGAGTCTTTTGGGGATATAAAATTAATGAAGATAAAACAAAGGCTATGGCTATAAACTATGTACCCACATATGAATTGATCCAGCAATACCCATATTTATGGGGACACGATAAAATGAAGTATGTAGGAGTATGGATTAAAAAGGATTCTATTATGGCAGCTATTGATATGTGGGAAGAGAGTAAACAAAAGATAATACAAAAACTGAGAAAATGGAAGGTTTTGTTTCTGGATATGGATAGCAAGATACAAGCAGTGAAACTGAGTTTAGTCCCTTTAGTTTTAAACATAGGTCAGGCATATTATTATCAACCAGAGGAGAAGTTATGGACAGCAATTAATAAAGAGTTTTAAAGATTTTATCATGGAGGGGCAACATTCAAATGGCATGAGCTGATTCTTCCAACAGAACAAGATGATTTAGGATTACCTGGTTTAAAGAGATATTACAGAGATACACAGTTAAGGCTCATATACATAACACAAGCAGAAAGCTATAATTCAAAGTGGAAAGTGATGATGATGAAGTGGGGGGCGGTTAAGAAATATGGAGAGAGTGAGATTTTGGATTCAGATCCTTAAGAATAACAACACCTATACAGAATATTATATTCATAAAGTAGCAGAAAGTATTCTAAGAACTAAACCAACACAATACTGGAGAAAGGAGATTTGAGCAAAAGGAATGACTGTAAGTAGGGATATGGAGAACAGGCAAGGAGGGTGAAATTTACTGATTTACTGATTTACTGGAGAAAACTGATAAAGGAACCAAAGTAATGGGAGCAAATAACAAGAGAGAGAGAGAAAGATAATATAATGGGAATAGGAAGAAGACATTTGTACTGCAGTCTAGAGACTGACTGCCTTCCCTATCAGGGACTGATATCAGAGTATAGGCAAAGAGAATAGGATAGGGGGATCCTACGTGAAAGATCCATTCCTGTTCAGTTTTAGAAAAATCTGGAACAGAAACTACTGTTAAAAAGGAATAATTAGTAGGACATATAAAATATTACACAATGACTATAGGAATCAATCGGAGGTGGTTAGAGAAGATTGGGAAGAGAGACTGGATAAGCAATTCACTAGGAAACAATTGGAGGACATATGCATAGCTCCCAAATATGCAACAAAGTCTAGAAGATTTAGCATTTTTGCTTGGAAGTGTTTACATAGGCATTTTTATACTCCAAGCAGACTCTAAAGAATTTTTCATCAGGTAGATGTCAAATGTTGGTGGTGTGATGGGGAAGAAAGAAATAACTGGGAACATATGTTTTGGGAGTGCAATGATTTGGCAAACTTTAAATATTCCCTACACTAGACTCTGTTACTCTGTCAGAAATATTGGGTGAGCAAATGGGTGTAACTAATGATTTTTTTTGCACTAGGATACAGGATCTGAATTGCTTAGACAAAGTGAGGCCTTGTTAAGTTTCATTCTGGTGGCTGCCAAAAAAGCAATTACTAGAAAATGGGAACTGAGGTCTAAACCAACTGTATTTGAAGTAGTGAATATTGTAACCGAGATAATAGAACTTGAAGTGAGATTTTTAGAAAAGGGTAAATTACATAGAAAATGGAAATTGTGGGGGTAAAACATGCAGAATAATGTTTTAGAGGAGTAGTGAGATTTAACGGAAGGTAGGAATTGAGCAATTTATGTAATGTTGGATTAATGATAACTGTATAAAAGAATATATGCAATGTATAATATTTGTAACTGTGAGCATATTAACATGGTTTGTTTTCTTTTATATAAATGCATATTTGTCTATGTCTTAAGTGATTATTCAATAAATGTGCTAAAAAGTGATTTTACTTGTGGTTCTGAGCTTTGCTTTCAAGTGAGGTCAAAAAGTTTCTGATGACATCATCCATAGCTACCTCAAGAGTACACCCCCCAAAATTGTTATGAATATCTAACTAGAAGGATGCTGTCCATTGTGGACATTGTAAAAATCATTCCTGATATTTATGATCTGTCTTTTCAATTATGGTTAGCTTTCACTATAATACTTAATATAGTTAGTTAGTTAATTAGTTAGTTAGTCAGTCAGTCATTGCATTTGTTTTACAGGATAGTCTGACTGGGCTCATAGCCCATTTTTAGATAAGGCCTGTGAATAAAAGCTGCAAACCAATAAAAATCACAGCTTACAATCATAAATTTATATCAAGAAATACTAAAGTAAAATAACTACCATGATATGTGAGCTTTTTAGTAAATACAGAATCTAAAAACGTGGCATATCTTTAGCATATACATATACAAATTTTCAATCTATAAGTCATCAGACAACTTATAGGTTAAGAAGACAACATAAATAAAAGTATAATGGAGCAAGCAGAGAAAAATATGAAGGTGTTACTAATCAATGATAGGAGCCTGAACAAGAAACTGCACTCCCCTACTCCCTCTTGAAATGTCGGCACTCAAAATGCAGAGTACCAACAAGCCGAAAAAAAAAAAAAAAAAAAACCCTAGAAAATCCAGAGAAGAATGAATGTTGAAAACTGCTCTTCTCCTCAAACTTCTTTTTGCAGAGGGGACAAGAAGCTACCCCCCAAACTTATATATATATCAACTCCGACATCACCATACCATTGAGAAAAGGGAATATTCCAAGAAATGGCATCTTGGATTTAGTAGATTTAAGTCCATTTTTTAACTATTCAGTCTCCATATTTGGGACTTGATCTAGAGACCCTGCTCTGCCATCTCTCTGTCCTTCAAGAGATACCTGAAACTGGCTCACCTCCAGCTATCACGTAAGACCAAATGCAAAAAGTGCTATCATCTGCATCGATGGGTCCTGACAATATTCATGGATGCATCTTAAATAATATGAAGCACTATTTACCCACACCCCTAACAACACTGTTCAATCTCAGTTTCCATACAGGTTTTGTACCAAGCAAATAGGTTCATAGGTTCATAGGTGTTTACTAGGCTGATGACCACAAGGGCCTTTTTAATCCTAGCCATGCATCCTAAATCTTTGACAAATTCTGATACCCCTGATAAGTGTAAGCATAGGCCTGGGAGATTAACCATTTACATGTTACCAGTGTCCATTAGAGACATAGGTGTCAAACCAGGAATGAATTTCCGGTTTTCCATCCAATTGTCCAAATTGAACTTGAATTGGTCTAGGGAGGAACTCTGCTTCACATGGATGGGGAGTCTGTTCCATAGACGACTTAGTCTCTGGGATACATACCTATCTCTCCAGCAGGTTCTATTTATATCACAGGCAAGCTTTAATTCTTTAGAATGGGTAATGCTAGTGCTGTTTGTTTTGTGGATATGCAGGAGGTCCATCAGAGTGGCGTCTGGCAATGCCCTATATGCCAGGAATAGATCTCCCCTCAAAAGCCTATAGGAGACAGAATACAGGGATAGGGCCTTGAGGCGGTCTGCATTGGATATTTTACTTACGCTCTGTATTCTTTTAGTGAGAAACCCCTGTGGACATTCCAATTGTTGGATATGCCTGGTTAGGTACATACCAAAGGGGGCATTGTATTCAATGATAGATCTGATGACTGCAGAATACAGAGGAACAATGACTTCCTTGGACTTAGATGACATACCTTTGTTTATAAGTTGCCCCACATAGAATAATTTCCTCACCACTGTACACATATGATTGTCAAAGGCTAGATTACTATCTATGTGTGTCCCTAAGTCCCTGACTACTGGGTCAACTGTAAGGAGTGTGTTGTCAATATGATAGTTAACAGGGATGAATGACTTTCCAGTGGATACTATTATGCATTTCTTGGCATTTAGTTTTAGTCCATGGTTCTGGCACTAGTTGCTTGTCTGTGTCAGCCCCTCATGAAGAACATTTATGTCAGTGTGAGATTCAATGACAGCTCCTAATTTGCAATCATCTGCAAATTTAGTCAGCCAGAGACCACTGACATTGGCCTTGACTTCTGAGAAATAAATGCCAAAAAGGAGCAGTCCAAGGACTGATCCCTGAGGGACTCCACTTGTGACTGGCCTCTTTGTAGAAGTGGACCCCCCCAATTCTAACTTCCTGGATCCTGTCTGTGAGCCGGTTGGCTATCCACCAAGTGACATATGGGTTTGTACCTAATCTCTTGAGTTTGTCAACAATACCTGAGTGGGGTATTCTGCCAAATGCCTTGGCCAGGTCAAGGTAGGCAGTGTGAATGATTCTGCCCTCATCCATTGCTTTGGTGACCTTTTCAAAGAAGTCCACCAGGATGTGTAGGAGTGATCTGCCCTTGATGAAACCAACTGGGTTGGGTCCAGTGTCTGGAGGTTTACTATATCTCTGTTGATCATCTCCATGATAATTCTTTCCATGGCTTTACATATAAGACTGGTGAGACTTATGGGTCTGTAGTTTCCAGAGTCTGTAGATGGCCCACTTTTGTGCAGAGAGATGACTGTTACCTTTCTGCATTCATGAGGCATGAAGCCTGTTTGGAGGCTACAGTTAAATAGGAATTCCAGAGGCCCTGATAGGTCATGTTTCATGCTATTTAGAAGGCATCCTGTGATATTGTCTGGACTCATTGATGCAGTGTTATTGGTCTTGCATTAAGAATCTGTTCCCTAGTGATAGTAGGGGGAGTTATATTTGATTATATTTCCTGAGGGAAAGTTGAGGGGGAGAGAGCGGTAAAGTTGGAGCTGAATTTATCAACCAAGAGGTTTTCTATATCTTTTGGCTCAGTATAGGTGGCTCCATTTACAATGAGCTCTACACACAATTGTGTATTGCCTTTGAGGTTGCAGACATAGCTAAAGAATGCTTTGTGGTTGGTCTTGGCTTGGGAGGCAAACTTACCTCAAATTTGGCTTTGGTAGACTTTATTTGTCCTCTGAGTTGTTTGTTTAGTTTGATGAGAGTGCTTTTATCCTGCTGGATGCTGCACCTCCTAATTTTTGCCATGATTTTCTTCCTACTGTTATACAGCCTGTGATTCCACCAAGGTGACTTGTTTTTTGAGTTAGTTCTATACTTCTTCCCGGTGGGTACAGGTGCCTCTATGCAGCTATTAACATGCTTGTACATGGTTTCTGTGAACAGTTCTGCATAGTCAGCAGTGTTCTCAGGGTTTATGGGGGCTTGAAATTTTGCCAGGTTCTCACTTAATAGCAAGAGGTTAGCCTTAGAATAGTTCCTAAATATTCCAGGTTTAGCTGTGGGTCCAGGTTTTATTTTTACTTCGAAGGAGACCATTCTGTGGTCTGACCTTACAAAGGAAGGCATTACAGTAGGGGTTGTGCAGCACTCTCCCATATTAGTGAGGAACAGATACAGTATGGTCGTACCTCTAGTTGGTGTATTGACTATCTGGTCCAGGGTGTTTGTGTTTACAAAATCCAGGAATGTCTGTGCTTGTATGTTTGGTGTCGTATATGATTCCCAGTTAATAGTGGGGTAATTAAAGTCACCAGTGAATATGGTATTGGGTTGAATGGTTAGTGTTTCTAAAAAGCTTAAATACATGGTATGGGCTTCCTGGGTCATAGAGGGGGACCTATAGCTTGCAAGGAAGTGGTACTGGATTTTGCCTATTGTGATTTGAAGATGGAGCAGCTCAAGTACATTGTCTTGTTTGACCAGCCTTGAAGTAGATTTATTTTTGATGTAAATGGAGACACCTCCCCCTTTAGTCCCTGTCAGTGAAGTAGCTGGCCTAAATGTGTGGAAAGCATTACAACCTGGCACTTTTGGTGTGCTTTTCGCAGCTTTAAACCATATCTCAGTGTCCACACATATGTCAGCATTCTCTAAGGTAAAGAGAGCTTCTAGGGAGTGGACTTTTTTCTTTGCAGAACAACTACAGACATTTCACTTTATAAGGGAGGACCTTCCACAGACCCAGGCAAATACAAACCAATATGTCTGACCAGCCTCATATCTAAAGCCATGGAAAGACTTAACATGGAACTAATCAATCAGGACATAGGGTACCTCCAAACACTGGACCTGTCTCAGTTTGGATTCATAAAGGCCATACTCAGCCTGGTGGATTTTTTTTAAAAAGGTCACCATAGCAATGGATGAAGGTAGAATGGTACACACCGGATACTTTGACCTGGCCAAAGCTTTTAACACAGTTTGACACTCAGGCATAGTAGAATAGCTAAATAAACTGTGAATACACCCCCGTGTCACCCATTGGATTGCCAAATGTCTCACAGATAGGATGCAAGAAATCAAAACAGAGGAAGCTACCTCCACAAAGAGACCAGTCACCAGTGGTGCCCGCCAGGGTTCTGTACTGAGACCTCTCCTGTTTGGCATCTGCTTTTCTGAAGAAAAAGACAATACCAAAGGGCTCTGGCTGACTATGATTGCAAATGACTGCAAGCTATGAGCAGTCATCGAATCTGCATATATCTTAGCCACCCTGCAGGAAAGTTTGTCCCATATAAATAACTGGTGTCAAAATCATGGATTGAAGTGAAATGCCAAAAAATTCTTTATTGTATCCTTTGGAAAGTCATCTACCCTAAGGAACTATCACCTTGACAATACACCTCTAAGAGTTGACCCAGTTGTTTGGTAGTTGGGAACCTATGTAGATAGTGATCTAAGAAAGTCCTGCTATATTACACAGCTTATAAACAGAGAGATTGTGTCTAGGTCTCAGGATGTTATTGCCCCCTTTACTCAGTCCTCAGTAGGCTAATCACAGAATATAATGCCCCCTTTGGCATGTATCTGTCCAGACACATGCAATAACTGGAACACCCACAGAGATATATTACTAAAAGGATACATGTTCTACATGGACCAATTCAAATCCCTGTCACTATGCTCAGTATCCCACAGACTGCTAAGACGTAACGTGTCTGGCATACAAGACATCCTCTTTTCCATTACTGATGGACTTGCTGCATATCAGCAAGTTAAATGGCATCAGGAATACTTGGTCTGGGGATCTAAACCACTTCTGCAACATCAAGAGACCATTTTGGAGGGACAGGATTATATCACAGTGTATACTGCTGCTCTGGAACAGACTCTCCATGCACATAAAACAAAGTCCATCCCTGTTAATATTCAAGAGCAACTTGGATCTATGAATGATGGGTAACAGAAAATTTCCCACATGACTGCCCCTGTACTACTAATGGACAGGGGCAGTTCCTAAATGTTTTATCCCATGAATAGGTCCCCTCAAATTATTTTTGGTATGCTCCCAGTTATTCGAATTAGGGGTAATATAAAATTATCGGCCATGGGATGGATAAGATAATCTCTCCTGAAATGAGATAGGTTAATTCAAGCCCAAAAGGGAAACTGGCTAGGCTTAAAATGATTCCCAAGGCAGATGACCTCGTTATTATCTATGAACCTAAAAATGTCTTGCAATAGAGGTCAGAGTAGAGAGGAAGAGACGAATTGATAGTTTAAGTTACAAAGAAAAAAGGAATATTGAAATATACAAGGAGACTTCTGAAAGGAAATGCTTGAAGAATAATAGATTACAGACAGAGGGAAGCAAATGAAGATATAAGGTTATAAAAAGAAGGATGATAGAGAAATGGGTGAGATATCAATAGGTCAAGATCTTAGGTGATGTATTGTTATGTAGTCCACGGGCATTTCCAATGTAGTAATGTGTTCTTTAATTAATTCCTCACATTTAAGTGTTTTTATATCATAAGGTATAGAACTCCACAGCTTTACAATGCTTACTAAACACATGGAGCCACCACAATGGTTTTAGATTTTTTTTTCACTAAAACATAATTGCATTTATTTCTATCTCAGTAATCATGGAAGACTGTGGCTGTGTGGTAGAATGTGAATGGTAGGGCACTACTCAAGTCTGTAAAATAGTTTACGTACTATTTTAATTTATAATAACATATTAGGTAGTTCAAGTTATTTTATTCAGGGTAGTGATTCACAGTGGTGAGTTGGTTTTGGAGATTTGAAGCAAACTTGTTGATTTTGTTATCATATTGTTGTAATTAGGTAAATTCATTTTTTGTATATTGCTAAAGTAGCTAAGGAATATTGTAAAGTCAGAAATAAAAATGTATGAGTGGTTCTTTGTATTAATGTAGGTTCTGTTAAATATGGTTTTGCATTACAGAGTATAACAACCTTTAGATTATTTTTACTGACAATATAACTTATGTATTTATGAGATTTTAAATGTTGTTCAATAACTGCCAATAGTTTCTGGGACCTGCTTGATGTTATTACTGTTGACAGATGCAGCTTTACCTGCAGAACAATTTATGCGGATGACATCTGGTGCAAAGAGAAGTACTTTAGTTTTGGAGGGGATTTTATAGTAACTAAAAATTCTCAAACTGTGTTTCAGATGACTTGAACCAGGTTTGTTCTTTTTACTGCAGTTATTCTATATTGTTTCCTTACACAGTAAAAGATGAATCATTTGCAGTCTGAGCCAAGTTAGTATTAGCAAGATGTTTTACGTGTTATTAATGAATATTGTACAAAAGTAATTGACCTAGTATCGATCACGGGGGTACAGCAACTGTTTTGATAAAGAAGAAGAATATGTAAGCTGCCATTTTACAGATTGAGAGCATTGAGTTAAATAACTCATGTCTTGATCTGGGAGTCTTTTGATAAGTAAATGGAGAGATGCAATGTCTAATACTTTTGAAAGATCCAAAACTATTGATGCAACTAAATGTCTTTTATTTCTGTTTTGATTTATCATGTTCAAAACAGTGAGAAGTACATTCCCAGTACTGTGACCTGGTCTGAAGACTGTTCTTAGTTATGCAAGACAGGATTTGTCGATTACTGCACCTATCAATGATTTTAGACAAAAGTGAGAGAATACCTATAGATCTATAGTTTGATAAAGCAGTGGTAGAACATCCATTCTATAGTGGACTTATAAGATTGCTTTCACAAAATTAAAACATAAGTTTCTTTAATTGCTCTATTTATGAGGATTGATATGGGGTATAACTGTAGCTCTTGAAAAGGAAAGTTATCAGCTGTTAGGAAGGCAGCTTATAGTTTCTGCAATACATCTAATAATATCAGGGGGCAGCTGTTAAGTTAAAATTACAAAAGTTTGTCAATTCTGGTGTGTTATGGATACTTTGGCTTGTTATAATAAGGATGTTGGTATATTGATGAAACGTTTGATTAATTTGCAGGCTAAAGTATAAATGGATTCATTTGGTAAGGGATTTGGTTTTGTTTTTCTTCCAAGATTTAGTAATTTGAATAACTGAGGTTTATTTTTCTCTTGAGAGTATAGATTTTTACATATGGTTTCATATTGTTGAAAATTAAATATTTTGATGGATTTTGCAATGTTCTATAGATTTGCAGATTTTGCTGCTTTTTGTTTCCAAGTTGACTAGACGGTCTGTCTCAGGTTCATAACACTTCTTCCGTGCTGGGCTAACCAACAGGCATGTTTCTTTTTCAACATGACGGTGAAATTGACTTATGAATGTTAAGGAAAGTAATGCTAGACAGACCGACTGCTTCATCTAATAGGAGATACTTTGGTAGAAGCCCAGTCACACTGAGCCAATAGATTATGAAATGTATTTATTTATTTATTTATTTATTGCATTTCTTGACTGAGGATGTCCGACTGGGCCAGAGGCCCATTTTTAGCGGAGACCCAGGGAGAAAAGCTCCACAGTAATATATGACAACAAACAAAAACATAGTAATAGTAAACATTAGTACAACAGAATTATTTTACAGCATCAAGAAACAGTACAAAGCAAGGTCCTGTTAACTATTGGAGACCCAGGGGAAAACTCCTCAGTAGTGTATCACAAACAAGTAGCAGTAAATATAACACAGTCAGTAGAACTGTACAGTTATGGTACATAATGAGTAAACAGTAGGTAGTATATAAGTTAAAGTTTACAATAGGGATGTTAGACGGTCTGGTGAGAAAGATAAATACGAGTGGGGAAGTAGATTAACCCGGGGAGTGGCAGGAGCACAGCTAGTGACAGGTAAGGTGTTCCTTTAGGAGTGATTGGAACTGGTCATGTACTGGATTTTTTGTTATTATATCTGGAAGAGTGTTCCAGAGTTTGGCTATTCTGTGTGAATAGAGGGAGGTTCCATGTAATTGTGGGAGTTGGATACCTTTAGTAGGAGTTTGTTGGAGGCTCCGAGGGATCTGCTATTAGTATTAGGTTGAACTAAAGAGGAGATGGCAGGTCAGTTGTTGGGATGGTAGATTATTTTGTGGACTAAGGATAGTTAATTGAGAGATAGAAGGCTGGGGAGCTCTATCCAGTTTAATATTGAAAGAGCTGAGCAGTGGTGGGATGTGTGTGAGTGATTAGTGGCAAATTTAGCAGTTTTATGGTAACATGATTCTAGATTGCTGAGGTCAGATTTTCGACAGTTAGTAAATATGAGAAAGCTGCAGAGAAGGGTAGATAGAAGGTGTGTGCGAGCAGTGGCTAGCCTGATGTTGAGAGTTAGGAATGGTTTGGCTCTGTATAGGATACGTAGTTTGATGTGGACTTTTTTATGGTTTGGGCAATATGTATGTCAAATCTGAGGTTGTCATCTATGGTGACACCTAACAGTTTTTTGTGGTTACTGGGGGCAATTTTGGTACCATTTGCAGAGGTGATTAATACAGGGAGCTGGGAAGTCTTGGGTTTTTGGTACTAAAAACTATGATTTTGGTTTTGTTGGGATTTAAAATGAGTTGGTGTTGGGAGAGGTAGGTTTCAATGTCCTGAAAAGAAGATTGCATTTTTAGTTGGCGTTCTTGGGGTGAGGGGGCAGAACAGATAAGGGTAGCATCATCCGCATACTGTACTATGGAGGCATGTTGAATGATGGACTGAGCTTGAAATGTAGCTATACTGAAATGTCTTCTGTTTCTCATTCAGTGATAGGGAATTGTTTTATGGATTGTGATTCCATTCCTGACTACATAAACCAGATTGTGATCACTGACTGAATCAGGTAGTGATCCAGATTTGGCAACATGAGCAGAACTATGTTTTTATTATTATTATTATTATTATTATTATTATTATTATTATTATTAGAATGCTTTTTATTGAAATTGGCCTTGTGGCTCTTTCACACTCTTGGATGCACTGAGCTGTCTAGGGTGCTGAAGTACTGTCTATTGCATAATGATTGCTTCCCACTGAATGTAGGTGTTGCCTGCATTGCTGACTTCCCACCTTTTTTAGTTTTTTAGTAAAAATATAAGTAATAAAAAATACATTTTTAATAAAGAATGCTTTTTATTCAGTTGCTCTAAAAAGTGAAAAATAAGGAAGAAGACTGAAAATTTTGCAAAAGAAACACAGACATGCTGATTTCAGAAAAGCATTCAAGGGTGGCTTTGTTGATTCCTGCTACTTCTTCTGGGACCTCATTACCAGAATTGGCAAAATCCACTCTCAAGTACTTTTCTGAAATCAGCTTGCCTGTGTTTCTTTTGCAAAGTTTTCAGTCTTCTTCCTTATTTTTTTTTTTTTTTTACTTTTTAGAGCAACTGAATAAAAATACATTATTTAAAAATCTTTTTTTTACTTATATTTTAGAATGCTTTTCATTGAAATTGCCTTGTTGGCTCTGTCCCTCTGTGGTTCTGTCACACTCTCGCAAGACAGCAGAAAAAATGCCAAGCAAGGGACACAAGCACAAAGATGTGACAGAGCCACAAAGGGACAGAGTGGGATGCATTGTAGTATGAGTGGCCTTAAACACACACACAGACATACACACACTCATCGCATCTCCATAAATCATTTCCTACACACACACACACACACACACACACACACACACACACACACACACACACACACACACACACACACACACACACACACACACACACACACACACTCACTCGCATCTCCCTAAATCATTTCCTACACACACACACACACACACACACACACACACACACACACAAAGCTGTTTGAAATTACATTCCCCTAGCCCCACCTTAAGGGCCCCAGGGGTATTAATACATGTGTTTCAAACAATATAGTTAAAATAAAAAAATTATAAATTATACTGAAAAAACAAAGCGAAGCAAGAACAGACAAAATTAATATTATACACTGTTGGACCAAATTACACAATTAATGAACAGTTCCCAAATACTAAACCATAAACTTCAGCAGTCACAGGGCCCGAGTCTGCCTGCACTATATGATACTATTATTACATTACTTACTATATGTATGCAGCTATTCACTTGCTCCCAACATAGAAAAATCCTCAGAAATATCAGTTAAACTAATCAAATATACCATTTTCTATTTGTAAAAGCAGTATCGTAAGCGTTCCATAGTCTAAATGCTGGGGAAAAAATATGGTCCGGTATATTGGGGGAATGTGTCTTTACTGTCAATATTTACACCTGTTGTCGTTTCACTAAAAGTAGGGTGCAGAGATGCAATTTATTAAACTGTTCTTTGGATATCAGCCATACAGAAGGACTAAAGAAATTCCACATAACCAAAAAAGTGGTTCTTCACACCCTTCCAAAAGTCCCTAATATATGTTCTAAAGTGCTGCCAATCAGCACGCAGTATACGCTGTGGGGGTGTTATAAAGAAAGAACCTCTTGGAAAGTTTTGCTTTGAATGTGCAGCTGTTTAAGCTGCTATTGATGGGCTACACATTCAGTTTTGTTTTTTGTGCAAGTCAGTAATGGTGTAGATTGTAAGCTGCTATTGATGGGCTACACATTCAGTTTTGTTTTTTGTGCAAGTCAGTAATGGTACAGATTGTAAGCTGCTATTGATGGACTACACATTCAGTTTTGTTTTTTGTGCAAGTCAGTAATGGCGCAGATTGTAAGCTGCTATCGATGGGCTACACATTCAGTTTTGTTTTTTCTGCAAGTCAGTAATGGTGCAGATTGTAAGCTGCTATTGACGGACTATACATTCAGTTTTGTTTTTTGTGTAAGTCAGTAATGGTGCAGGTTGTAAGCTGCTATTGATGGACTACACATTGTTTTGTTTTTTGTGCAAGTCAGTAATGGTGCAGGTTGTAAGCTGCTATTGATGGGCTACACATTCAGTTTTGTTTTTTGTGCAAGTCAGTAATGGTGCAGATTGTAAGCTGCTATTGATGGGCTACACATTTAGTTTTGTTTTTTGTGCAAGTCAGTAATGGTGCAGATTGTAAGCTGCTATTGACGGACTACACATTCAGTTTTGTTTTTTGTTCAAGTCAGTAATGGTGCGGGTTGTAAGCTGCTATTGACGGACTACACATTCAGTTTTGTTTTTTGTGCAAGTCAGTAATGGTGCAGGTTGTAAGCTGCTACTGACGGACTACACATTCAGTTTTGTTTTTTGTGAAAGTCAGTAATGGTGCAGATTGTAAGCTGCTATTGATGGACTACACATTCAGTTTTGTTTTTTGTGCAAGTCAGTAATGGTGCAGGTTGTAAGCTGCTATTGATGGACTACACATTGTTTTGTTTTTTGTGCAAGTCAGTAATGGTGCAGATTGTAAGCTGCTATTGATGGGCTACACATTCAGTTTTGTTTTTTGTGCAAGTCAGTAATGGTGCAGATTGTAAGCTGCTATTGATGGGCTACACATTCAGTTTTGTTTTTTGTGCAAGTCAGTAATGGTGCAGATTGTAAGCTGCTATTGACGGACTACACATTCAGTTTTGTTTTTTGTGCAAGTCAGTAATGGTGCAGGTTGTAAGCTGCTATTGGACTACATATTCAGTTTTGTTTTTTGTGCAAGTCAGTAATGGTGCAGATTGTAAGCTGCTATTTATGGACTACACATTCAGTTTTGTTTTTTTTTTTTGTGCAAGTTAGTAATGGTGCAGGTTGTAAGCTGCTATTGATGGGCGACACATTCAGTTTTGTTTTTTGTGCAAGTCAGTAATGGTGCAGGTTGTAAGCTGCTATTGATGGGCTACACATTCAGTTTTGTTTTTTGTACAAGGCAGCAATGGTGCAGGTTGTAAGCTGCTATTGATGGGCTACACATTCAGTTTTGTTTTTTGTGCAAGTCAGTAATGGTGCAGATTGTAAGCTGCTATTGATGGACTACACATGCAGTTTTGTTTTTTGTGCATGTCAATAATGGTGCAGATTGTAAGCTGCTATTGATGGACTACACATGCAGTTTTGTTTTTTGTGCATGTCAGTAATGGTGCAGGTTGTAAGCTGCTATTGATGGACTACACATTCAGTTTTGTTTTTTGTGCAAGTCAGTAATGGTGCAGGTTGTAAGCTGCTATTGATGGACTACACATTCAGTTTTGTTTTTTGTGCAAGTCAGTAATGGTGCAGATTGTAAGCTGCTATTGATGGGCGACACATTGTTTTGTTTTTTGTGCAAGTCAGTAATGGTGCAGATTGTAAGCTGCTATTGATGGGCTACACATTCAGTTTTGTTTTTTGTGCAAGTCAGTAATGGT
Organism: Protopterus annectens; assembly: GCF_019279795.1. Lineage (NCBI taxonomy): Eukaryota > Metazoa > Chordata > Ceratodontiformes > Protopteridae > Protopterus > Protopterus annectens. The sequence continues at coordinate 1,130,910,663 of NC_056746.1, forward strand.
GCAGGTTGTAAGCTGCTATTGATGGGCGACACATTCAGTTTTGTTTTTTGTGCAAGTCAGTAATGGTGCAGGTTGTAAGCTGCTATTGATGGGTGGTACATTCAGTTTTGTTTTTTGTGCAAGTCAGTAATGGTGCAGATTGTAAGCTGCTATTGATGGGCTACACATTCAGTTTTGTTTTTTGTGCAAGTCAGTAATGGTGCAGGTTGTAAGCTGCTATTGATGGACTACACATTCAGTTTTGTTTTTTGTGCAAGTCAGTAATGGTGCAGATTGTAAGCTGCTATTGATGGGCGACACATTGTTTTGTTTTTTGTGCAAGTCAGTAATGGTGCAGATTGTAGGCTGCTATTGATGGACTACACATTCAGTTTTGTTTTTTGTGCAAGTCAGTAATGGTGCAGATTGTAAGCTGCTATTGATGGGCAACACATTCAGTTTTGTTTTTTGTGCAAGTCAGTAATGGTGCAGGTTGTAAGCTGCTATTGATGGGAGGCACATTCAATTTTGTTTTTTGTGCAAGTCAGTAATGGTGCAGATTGTAAGCTGCTATTGATGGACTACACATTCAGTTTTGTTTTTTGTGCAAGTCAGTAATGGTGCAGGTTGTAAGCTGCTATTGATGGGCTACACATTCAGTTTTGTTTTTTGTGCAAGTCAGTAATGGTGCAGATTGTAAGCTGCTATTGACGGACTACACATTCTGTTTTGTTTTTTGTGCAAGTCAGTAATGGTGCAGATTGTAAGCTGCTATTGATGGGCTACACATTCAGTTTTGTTTTTTGTGCAAGTCAGTAATGGTGCAGGTTGTAAGCTGCTATTGATGGGCGACACATTGTTTTGTTTTTTGTGCAAGTCAGTAATGGTGCAGGTTGTAAGCTGCTATTGATGGGCAACACATTCAGTTTTGTTTTTTGTGCAAGTCAGTAATGGTGCAGCTTGTAAGCTGCTATTGATGGGCGGCACATTCAATTTTGTTTTTTGTGCAAGTCAGTAATGGTGCAGATTGTAAGCTGCTATTGATGGACTACACATTCAGTTTTGTTTTTTGTGCAAGTCAGTAATGGTGCAGCTTGTAAGCTGCTATTGATGGGCTACACATTCAGTTTTGTTTTTTGTGCAAGTCAGTAATGGTGCAGATTGTAAGCTGCTATTGACGGACTACACATTCAGTTTTGTTTTTTGTGCAAGTCAGTAATGGTGCAGATTGTAAGCTGCTATTGATGGGCTACACATTCAGTTTTGTTTTTTGTGCAAGTCAGTAATGGTGCAGGTTGTAAGCTGCTATTGATGGGCGACACATTGTTTTGTTTTTTGTGCAAGTCAGTAATGG
>NC_056746.1:1130916995-1130968555 GCF_019279795.1 Protopterus annectens
ACCAAGCTTCTTGTTGGCATTTTTTCCGCTATCTAGTTAATTGCCTTCTTACTATGTTTGTCGAGGAACGTGACAGAAACACAGAGGGACACATATTTTATTTAAAAGATAAAAAGGAATAAAACAAAAATATAAAAAAAGATTTTTTAATAAAGAATGCCCTATGTTCAATCACTCTAAACAGTAAAAAGTAAGGAGGAAGAGTAACAACTTTACAAAAGAACACAGACGAGCGGATTTCAGAAAAGCATTCGAATTTGGTTTTGCTGATTCCTCCTACTTTTTCTGCTACCTTAGTAACAAAATCAGCAAAACCAACCCGGAATTCTTTCTTGAAATTAGCATGTCTGTGTTTCTTTTGCAAAGTTTTGGGTCTCCTTCCTTATTTTTTACTTTTTAGAGCGACTGAATAAAGAGCATTCTTTATTAAAAAAAACTTTTTGTATATATATTTTTTTTAATACTCAGTCAAGTAACTGTCTTTTCCTGATATCATGTCATTATGTGTGTGTGTGTGTCAGTTCTATAATTAGCTGAAAAAGCAATAAAGGTTTATATTGTTGTATTGAGTGTGCTTGTTCTGTATTGGGTCTATCAAAGTCCAACCAAACATGTGCATCACCTAGTATTATGATATTGTGTCTTAATGTTATGGTTTGCTGTGACAGAAGACTTCCCAGTGACACAGTACTTTTTGAGTAACATTTGGAGGTATATTGATAGTGAGAATATGTAGGGTTTTGCACTTGTTTATTCTGAGTGCTGTTAATAATACTTGTGCATTAGTAAACTGTGGGGCAATTTTGTTGTTGTGTATTAGGTCTAATTGGTTAGAGTACAGCTCTTTAAGAAATATACTCTAGTCTGATAATGTCCAGTGAGCAGGGTCTCATCTGTATTGTTTTGTTTTAGCCAGGTTTCACATATTGTTAGAATGTCAGGCTTGTGAGTTTCAGTCTAGCCATGATGGGGAATTTATTACAATTTCTCCTACACTTAGCATGGTATAATTTTATTCCTGGGAGGTAGCAAAGTGAAGAGATGATGTGATTGTTCTGGACCTAATTATGGGAAGTGTGAACAGGGTTAATCTGTGTATCTCCACACTATAGAAAATCCATAAAATTAGGTTTGACATAAGGTTTTCGATAAAGAAATTGAAAAGGTGTAGTAAATTTGTGTTGGTATATTTGTTGTGTGATTGGTAACAAAGTTTGCAAAGGTTTAAATATGTGCATCTGTAGCACACAGAAGTGCCCTCAGATGTTCTTATAATGTTAACTATATAGAGGAGACAAAATGGAAACAAGATAAGGATTCATGAAAAACTGACTGATACCATAAATGCCCATAGACCTATGGCATTATATTTTTCTGATTATCCTTCTCTGACCTCTCAGTTACTGTGAACAGCTTTAAAATATAAGAAAGCTACTTTGATTGTAAAATCTAAAATCTTGACTTCAGAATGTCTCAATTTAGACCTAATCTGGCAAGCCTTTTAACTTAAAGTTTTCATTTTCTACATATGCTTATCTAATTGTATTTCATTTTTCCCCTCCCCTTTGCCACCATCTTCTCTTTCTGTTTCCCATGTCCATGATTGCTTCTCATCTTTTCATAATTATTTTATTGTTTTATTCTTTTTCTATATTTTTATTAATTCTTAATTGGTTTCTTGTTCTGTATTATTCTTTTTTTTTACATGTCTGCGCAAACTGCCTGGATTTTTGCTTTGTAATCCCTTGAAGATCTATGTGACCAAAGTACCAGAAGTTAATAAACTTTTCAGCCTGCACATCTGATGTGTTTATTTAAACAACAGATATGAGGAAAAGTGACTCCACGGGAAAATGAAACTTGTAAAAGGATTTGAAGCCTAACGCTATTAATAGGTAGCAACCTGGACTTTAAAAATGAAATCACACCAACAAAGAGCAGTGTAATACTGGGATCATAATTATAGAAATTGTCTAAGTGTTTTTTCAGGTCATAGTGTCATTATAATAGGTATCACAGAAAGGCTGTATCTGAAATGCTGATACCTATGACTATACAGAGAAAGTAAACTAAGACTGGTACATTTTGTGCAGTGAAGAGTTAACAAAACAGCAAAGGCAATGATGGGCTTGAGTATGAGGAAATATTTATTTTGGTTTGTATATGCTATAAAACAAAGAAGAGAAATTTGAAAGTTAATATAGACATATTGTTTCTGCTGGAGCAAATGGGATGGTAGACATGAAAATGAAAGAGTATGGAATGAGATATGCATGGCAATTTTTCACATATAGAGTGGTGAGACTCTAAAGTAACTGTCAGAGGCAGTGGTGGACTACATGTCAATACAGGAGATACAGCACAACTAGGGCAGATGGAGTGAGGTGTGGAGACGATAGGAGAAATGGCAAAAAAATTTGAGTTAGCAGTAATATTCAGTTGAACTTAGTAAGCTGAAAGTCTTTTGTAGTATGTGAGTATGTCTGTAGTTGCCACATCATTAAAAGAAACATCTAAAGTCTCATCCATGTGGTCACATCTTTGTAGCATCTTCTGCATGATTGTAGCAGGAAAGGAGATGTGTTGGGTTAAATGCATATACTAACTGGGAATATTAAAAATTATTTTTCATGAGAACGATTGTACAAAACTTCCAGGTCCTAGCAGATGTGATGAAAAGAGAGGCAGCCCCACAATCCACGCACTTATGATAAAAGAACATAAGAGTTATGGGAGATAGAACAATAGGAGGGATTTTGGTTTCAGCTCTGTAGTAACGACATGTCAGGACTATCACATAGGCATGTCCTTCTTTGATAGTATCCTGTTAAGGATTATTACTGTAATGCATAAAAAAGCAGTCAGACTGATTTCTAAATATTTCTCAGCAAGGCCAGCTGTTAAGCTGTGGTTGATCCATAAGGATGAAGCAAAGTGGGTACATGTTACTCAAAGATGGATGTGTAGAGATTATTACAGCTGCACTCTGGCTTGTCAGAAAATGCATTTTTCTTATTTGTTAAGCATATCTGCTGTGCAACAGAACTTTTTGAAGCCCCAAATTCTTTTTACAACTTTTTGTAGCTTCAGTTTTTTTATGCCGAAACACTTTGATGGGTCTATCTGCATGATGCAGTGAGCATGCACACGTTTTTGTATGAGCATATTTAGATGTATTTCATCAGCAGTGTTAACCACTTTTAAAAACCATTTGGTTTAGCCAAACAGTGTAACTTGAATGTCATTTTCAGAAGTGGCATACAATACAATATGTAGGTTAGATTATCAGGAGCAAGGTTACAAAGTAATAGTTGAATGAAATAAATCAACTGTTTGTATTCAGAAGGATTTTGATTCAAGATATAAAGATGTAATAAAGTAATGATACTACCGTGTCCAGGAACAGAATGATAGCATCTATAGGAATGTGCAAAGTTTTGAAGGCTATTTAAGGAAAGTGACATTATATTAATGGAATGTGTTTAGAAGAATGCACCTACAAGGGTGTGTAGCATGTAAGAGAAAGGTATAAACAGGGATTTAATTAATTGGGACTGTTTTTACTTGATGGAGTAACAGACAGGGGAGACATGGTATGAGTGCTTAAGATAATCACTGAGACATTTGAAGGGATAACCATAGATGGAGTATACTGAGGTGAGAAGAAAATGCATCATTTTGTGAGTACAAATGTCTCAGTAGATCTGAGAAAGTACTTAATCCCAAGGAAGTCTATCAGGTCATAGAATATGATCTAGAAATGGGTGGTGGAGAAAGACTCTGATGAGATATTCAAAGAAAGCATGAGGTAAAGGGAAAATTTAGAGGGATAAGGTAATAAGGATTTGTTGCAGTTGGAGCATATAGGTTTAAAAATGTTAATGAATAAGTTAGAGAATATGCTTTCTATTGACCCTGCTCAGTGGGACATTGCCTTAACCATAACCCAGACGGTCATACATCAGTTAGCAGCTTGGGTGCTGAGGGAACTAGGCTAGGAGGTGTGGGATGGAGCAGCGATTAGGGCACCCCCCCCTCCAATTCTGGGAGGAAGGACAGGGTTTCTGCTTTTCATCTAGCATTCCTCACATAGCAGATATCCACTGATTTCAGCATAACTGGGGGAGGGTGGAATCTGACACTATGTGCACTGAAGAGGGTGATGTCAAGCAGCCCCAATCAGTTAGGGCATAACAAAAGTCCCTGGCATTTTAAAACAGTATATATGATGCTGTTGAGCTGCTCTGCTCCATCTTTCCCTCCCCCATTTCCAACCCACTGACAACTATGACTAGGGGCACAGTGCCAGGGACACTTAATTTAGGAGCAAATGGAGCAACACCAAGCAGATGAGGGCTAGATGGATAGGTATGTGAAGTACGGGGTGCTCCCTATCAGATGTGAGAGATGTGCAAATGTGTGTTCTGCAATGCCACTGCTGAGAAAACACAATGAATATCAAACCTTCCTGAAATACCTGCAATGCATTTTCAAAAACACATCACCCCTTCTGCACTACCACACTCCTGCTACTTCTAACCTAGTACACACACACACACACACACACACACATATCTATATATATAAATATAGATATATATACATAGATATATAGACATATAGATAAATATATATAGATATAGATTTCATATATATATATATATATATATATATATATAGAGAGAGAGAGAGAGAGAGGGAGAGAGAGACATATAGATATCAATATATAGATTCACCAGTTCATATTGCAGTCTTATTCTTCTGGCAAAAATAAACTCCTTGGAATATCAGCAAGCACCCTCTAAGGAAACTACATGTCATGTGGTGTACATTTCTGAATAAAAACCTAAAGATCTCTGATGTTTAACAAGTATCCTAACAAATAATTTGATGTGACAAGATGTCATAATAGAAAAATATTTTTTTACCACTGTGAAGAAATATTTATTTTCAGGCTTTATGAGTTTGGAAGTACAAAAGTATGATTTGTAACTACAATTCTCCAACTGCAACCACCAGGAATTCTCTCACTGCAAGACACCTTATCATAAAACTTGAAACATTTGCATTTATTAACTTTATTTGGTCAGTTGTGTGATTACATTTTGCAACATTGCTGCATGCTACTGGGAAGGGGCCTTAAGACTGTTTTACGTTTACTTTTCTTGAAAAGAAGACAATCAAAATTCCAGCATTTAGTAAGAAGTTCAGGAATTACTGCCAGCCTTGAAAGTACTTACCTTTTTGTTTATAATTTGTTCTTTTACAGGGTAGAAGAGACTATAGATGCTTATGGTATGCATTTAAGGAACCAAGTCAGACCATGAATGCGGTCAGTTGGACGATTTATTAAGAGAAAGAATAATTTATGATACGGAAACAATAAAACAAGGGACAGGCGATTAATAGAAGCTGCTCTGATCTTATTAAAAGGGGTGAGTATATGCATATCAAGTGAATTTATCAAGTCATATTCAGCAGAAAAAGGAAAATGATCTGGTTGTTGGCACTGTTAAATGAAGCACTAATATAATGACATCTAAAATGCTTTATAAACACTAAGATTGGGTTGGGAGGGTGGCCTAATGGTTAAGATGTTTGCCTTACAAACACAAGGTGCAGGGTTTGAGTCTCACAAGGGATAATTGGCTAGGCTTAAAATGGCTTACAAGGGCAATTAGCTTAGTACTAATCTATGAACCTATAAGACAAGAATGCTAGTTACAGCTCTGGGTTTGGCATGGCTTTGTATGTTAAGCAGAGATTGCCTCTGAATAGACGATATGCGACAGAGTATAGCTGGAGTTCTTTAAGGCAGTCAGCGTAGGTCATCTGCTTTAGGCCTGTGATTCTTTTAGTGAGGTATTTCTGTGGCCTTTCCAGTTGTTGCAGATGTCTTGAGAGGTACATACCAAATGGGGCGTTGTATTCTATATTGGGTCTAATGAGGGATGAGTACATTGGGACAATGACCTCCTTTTTTCTGGGTGAAAAGCCCTTAGTGATGAGGTGTGCCACATAGAAGGACTTCCTGACTGTTGTGGTGATGTGGTTATCGAAGGTGAGACCACTGTCCACCTGTGTCCCTAAGTCTCTTATCACACTTTCAGTGTTTAGTGTACTGTCACCTATGCGGTAATTCATGGGTACATGTTTTTTCCCAAAGGGGATAACTATACATTTCTTGGCATTGAGCTTGAGCCCATGGCTCTGGCACCAAGCATCTGTTTCTGTAAGGCCCTTTTGTAGAGTATCCACATCATTTGGGGATTCAATAATGGCTCCCAGTTTGCAGCCATCTGCGAACTTTGTTAGCCAGAGTCCCTTAGTGTTGGCCTGTACTTCAGAGAAGTAGATTCCAAACAAGAGCAGTCCCAGGACTGAACCCTGAGGTACTCCACTTGTCACTTATCTGGAGCTGGATTTGGAGTCAGCTACTTTTACAGTGTGGGCTCTGTCAGTAAGCCAGTTGGCAACCCATTGGGTGACGTAGGGATTAATGCCAGCTTAGTAAGTTTATCTATGATTTCAGAGTGGGAGATGGTGTCAAAGGCCTTGGTGAGGTCTAGATAGGCTGTGTGGACCTCCTTACCCTTGTCCATGGCTCTGGAGACTGATTTGAAGAAGTCAATCAGGTTCAGGAGACAAGATCGGCCCTTCACGAACCCAAACTGGGTGGGGTCCAGTGTTTGAAGGTTGCCAATGTCTTTGTTTATAAGTTCCATGACAATACACTCCATGACCTTGCAGATAAGGCTCGTCAGACTGATGGGACGGTAATTTCCAGGATCCAAGGTGGATCCCCCCTTGTGGAGTGGGATAACTGTAGCTCTGCGCCACTCAGTGGGCACGAAACCTGAGGTGAGGCTATGATTAAACATGACACTTAGGTGAGGTGCCAGTTCATATTGTAGTTGTTTTTTAGGCTTTGTGCATTAAGTGTTGTAAGGTGAATGGAGTTTGAGTTTGTGGGTTGAGTGGAGGGTTGTTGAGATTGATGTTAAAGATGGATCCAGGGTTGGGGTGGATATCACCAGCTAGTGAGAGAAAGAAGTGGTGGAGTAGAAGAGTGAGGCAGTGTGTAGGGCAAGGGTAGCTTGGGTTGTGTGAGAGTAGTGCTTTTCTGGTACCACAGTTAAGAGGGGAGTACAGGGGGGTTGGGTTGAGAGCAGTTTTGGTTTGATGAAATAGATTGGGTTAGAGGTAAAGAGTTCATGTGAGATGGATGAGTAGGATGGGAAGTGAGGCTGATGGTAAGATGTAGTGGAGTGTGTGTGAGAGTTATGACATGGGCTAGGAAAAAGTGTGAGATAGGTAAGAGAAGAGAGAGAGAGAGAGATTAGTAGGGCAAATGGAGTTATAGGGAGAGATGTTATGTAGAGCATTGTAGGAGGGGTGGATGTTTGGGGTGATGTAGATCTACAGGTGGGTGAGGTTTGGCTTAGGTGTGTTGTGATTGGAGAGGTGCTGAGTGGGGAGGATTCAGGAGATGTATAACAGTACAGGTAGTGGGAGCGGGTGAGATTTGAGGGTAGGGTAGGGGAGCGGAGTGAGCCCGAAGGACGAATGGCATGGGTTGCACCTTCCGGGAGGAGAGCAGTCGCCAAACAGAAAACAATCAGTGAGATAGTTAGCAACTACAGAAATAGGGCAACTAAGCTTCTCTGATATAGTAAAGGCTCTTCACTATATTCTGTTGCATACAGGTTTCTTTATGATGATCTGAGCCTGGCCTTCCGAGCTGTGAAATACCTCACTGTGCTTGGTTATCTACACCCAAGCAAAGCAGCTGATACTGTAGCATGAACACCCATATCAAAAACCTTTACTGCCACAAACATATAAATAGAAAATGCTGTTATGACAGATTCTTAACCCATAAAAATCCACTTCTTTTGGAATAAGCTTCCTCCAAACATCAAGCAATGCAACATATTGGCTATATTCAAAACTACTTTTGCAGATTGGATGGGCAATTGTAAATTCACCTCTGATGTATGTAGCATAACATTAGTTTGTCAGGGAGCCTCTCTCATCCATTTATCCTTCTCCTTAGCATGCTAGGCTTCTCAATAGTCTTCTGGACCATATGCCTAGTATATCCCTACCATATGCTTAGTGTATAACTACCATATGCCTAGTATATACCTACCATATGCTTAGCATGTACCTACCATATGCCTAGTATATACCTACCATATGCTTAGTATATACATACCATATGCCTAGTATATACCTATCATATGCTTAGTATATACCTACCATACACCTAGTATATACCTACCATATGCCTAGTATACACCTACCATATGCTTAGAATATATCTATAAACAACTCTGAGATTCTAATAGAAGAGGTCCAAGACAAGAACTTCAATTTTGCTGGTGCAGCAGGCTCAGGTGGGAGAAGAATAAACTTTTCCATGAAGTACATGTCCTATTGCAGAATAAAGTCCCAGGTAAGATGCTTCTGAAGAAAAGTATCCACCAGAAAGGCTTTGCAGTCCTTGAAAGAGATAAAGGGCATAAAATCACAATTACCAGAAATGACTACTAAATAGACTTTATTGGAAGAATATTTTAGTCCCACATCAAAAATTCCTGAAAGATATCCCATGATGTATGCCACTGAATGGAAATAGGGTCCAAATCATGTGTACCAGCACAGATGATAAGACTCTTCCATTTAAATGATCTTTGCAAGGATGAAAATACCGAAATCATTCTGTCAGAAAAAAAATGCCTGGCTTGGCTATTAACAAAAGTGGAGCAAACATGCCACAAACTTGATGGCATGGAGATCTGGATGAACTCTTATGGATGGGTGTGTCAAAAACCTCTGAGGGGAGAGCTGGAGGGGAGTGCTGGACAATGGCTGGAGCTTAGGAAATTCATTTACACCAAAATGGGGCTATCAGACTAACCTGTGCCTTGGAAAGAGTTTCCTTTAGCGTGAACTAGATGAAATTGAAGAAAAGCATATAATATTTCTCAAAGTAGTGTTTCTTGAATTTTGGTCATGGGGAGGAAGAATCAGGAAGAAATACCTGAAACTTTTGCTGCTGGTAGGGGAGAAGTGAACAGACTGCAAGCTAGGTAACCTCTTTTCTTAAAGATCTTTCTGGTTGTACACAGGCTTAAGGATGACTGGTGAAGTAAAATTATGCAGTAGCTTAGTCTTTTTAGTAGCTTGCTGCATACCACCCAACAAAATTCTGAAAATGCAGTTACAACTGTTCTCTGCTCATCTGTGAGTATAAGGCGATAAAGCTTTAACTATGACCCGGTCAAACCAGTTTCAGTTAGTGTTCCAGACACTGGGGAAGACAATGAGGGAAGACAGGAGAAAAATGATGATGCAATAAGCCTACTCACTTCTCTCAGGGGGAGGGAATGGGTTGGTGTGTTGGAGAGACTCACTGCAGTCTGTTCCCAATGGAGATTGTCAACACCTAGACAAGCCATCTGATAGGACTAAGTAGGTCATACATCATTGCAGAGGCAGGGAATATTCAAAATGCACCACTGACTTTTTTATGTAGTTATGCATAAGCCAACATGTCTTGGAGAGTAAGATCATAATTAATATATTCCATGTAACTAGCCGTAATATGATCCGCCCCCACACTTGTCTGCTCCACTCCCCTGGTTTCATGGCACACAAGCAGACAGGCTTGTTCTATTTGGAGAAACAGAATCTACCCAGCAAAGGGATGGATCTAAGTATGCACTAAGATAAGTGGCCCCAGTGTCAGGAAAAGGTTATGGGGTGAGGAGGACCTGAAAACTGTAGTCATGTAGATCAAAACAGGGCATGCAAACATGACTTAAGGAACAGAAAAATAAAAGGGATTGTTCTTGAAGGTTCTAGCTGATACTGCCATGTTTATCTACAGAAGGGATCAGAATGAGTTTGTCTCTAGATGATGATGTACTAAACCACTGCCACAAGGTCCAAATAAATGGAAACATGGAATTATGGGGGGAAATTCTGCATTACTTGTATGATGACAAAAATGCCTCAAGTGCAATTTAAGTAGGAGAGGCTTTTGCTTGGGCCATACTCACTGGGTTGTCAGCATCATAGGTTCATAGGTTCATAGGTTCATACTAGGCTATCTGCCCTAGGGCATTTATAAGCCTAGCCAGAGTGTGCTTGGCTTTCGCCACCCATTTTAAATTAATTTTGCTATGCCCTTTTTCGAGGTTAGTATACTGTGCCTCTGCCTAACAGTGACACAGAAGTGATACCAGGGGTAAACCTACGATCCCCCATCCACTCATCAGGATTCCTCTTGAAGAGAGTCAATGAGGGACTCTGCCTAACCTGGACTGGGATTTTATTCCAGAGTGAAGGGAGCCTCTGGGTTATGAATCTGTCCCTCCAGCATGTCCTATTTATTTCAGTGCTGAGGTTCAAGTCTCTCGAGCGTGTAGCTCGATGGGATTTGGATTTTCTGAGGTGCAGCATGTCCATTAATTCCGGGCTGGACATGGCTTTATATGTCAGGCACAGATCGCCTCTGAGCAGGTGGTATGCCACTGAGTAGAGCTGGAGTTTCTTTAACCGGTCAGCATATGGCATCTGTTTGAGCCCTTTGATCCTCTTGGTGAGGTACTTTTGGGGTCTTTCCAGTTGCTGCAGGTGTCTGGTAAGGTACATCCCAAAAGGGGCATTGTACTCAATTATGGGCCTGATGAGGGATAAGTAAAGAGGCACGATGACCTCCCCTGATCTAGATGTGAATCCCTTCATGATTAGGTGGGCTATATAAAATGTTTTTCTAACCACTTTGGCCACGTGGTTGTCAAATGAGAGATTGCTATCAACTTGGAACCCCAGGTCCCTAATTACTTCTTCTGTACTTAATGGATTACCACCTATGTGGTAATTTGTGGGCACTTTGTTTTTGCCAAAGGGGATGACTATACACTTTTTGGCGTTTAGCTTGAGGCCATGGCTCTGGCACCAGTTGTCTGTTTCTATGAGGCCCTTTTGGAGGATGCTTGTGTCAGCTGGAGAGTCGATTATAGCGCCCAGTTTGCAGTCATCTGCGAACTTGGTCAGCCACAGTCCTTCCGTGTTGGCCTGTACCTCCGAGAAATATATACCGAACAGGAGAGGTCCCAGGACTGAGCCTTGTGGGACGCCACTTGTAACTGGTTTGGAGTCTGACATGGCTCCAGCAATTCTAACCATGTGGGTTCTGTCCTTGAGCCAGTTTGCAACCCATCTAGTGACATAGGGGTTTATATTTAAGCTGGTGAGCTTATCTATAATGCCCGAGTGTGGTATTGTATCGAAGGCTTTTGTGAGGTCCAGGTAGGCTGTGTGGAACACCTTCCCCTCGTCAATGGCCTTGGTGACTGTTTCAAAGAAATCAACCAGGTTTAAGAGGCAGGATCTGCCCTTAACAAAGCCAAACTGGGTAGGATCCAGTGTCTGTAGGTCCCCAATATCTTTTTTTATGAGGTCCATGATGATCCTTTCCATAGCTTTGCAGACCAAGCTAGTCAGGCTTATGGGGAGATAGTTTCCAGGATCCGTTGAGGCACCACCTTTGTGGAGAGGGACCACTGTTGCTGTACGCCACTCTTTGGGTACATATCCTGTGGTAAGGCTGAGATTGAACAGTAGTTTTATGTTTGGGTTTAGCTCTTCTTGGAGTTCATGTAGAACGCAGCCCGGGACACCGTCTGGTCCCATTGATGCTGTGTTTTTTGCTTTCGAGAGAGCAGCTCTTAACTGAGCATCTGAGATGTCATGGGGGCAGCACTCTGCTGGGATAGATATTTGCCCTTTTGGTGGGGAGGGGGGGAGAAGTTTGTGCTGAACCTGTCAGCTAGGATCTGTGGGTTCGGTGTATTTTTTGTCATTTTGGACTAATTCTGAGCATATCTGGGAATTCCCACCCAGGTTCCTAACATAACTAAAGAAAGCCTTGTGATTATCCTTAGTGTCCTGTGCAATGTTTCTCTCGAAGCTGGCCTTAGACGATTTTATGAGTGCCCGTAGTTTTTTGCTAACACTGATCAGAGATGCCTTCCCTTTTTAGGATTTTGCTCTATCATGTAGTAGCTTCCTCCTTCTATTGTATAGTTTGTTTATGGCTGGGGTCCACCAGACAGGACGTCTGCCTTTGGAGGATTGGGTCTTGGTTTTATTTGGGAATGCATGATCCATGCATTCCTGAAGGTGTTCATAGAATGCGTTTATAAAGGATTCTGTGGTCTGGGCCGTATTTACCACAGGCCTAGGGGCTTTGAAGGATTCCACCTCGGTTTTGAGGAGTGTGAAATTTGCTTTAAAGTAGTTTTTCACTGTGGTTTTCTGGGCAGGGGGTGGGGTCGGGATGTGAATATCCAGTGAGATTAGTTTATGGTCTGATCTTACCAGTGAGGGATACACTTCTGGTCTGGAGCACAGAGTCCCCATGTTGGTGATGATCAGGTCCAGTATGTTTTCCCCTCTTGTGGGAGTGGTAACAAGTTGTTCCATAGCATTTGAGTTTATAAATTCTAGGAACCTTTGAGCTAGGGTGTTGGAGCTAGAGTAATGCTCCCAGTCTATGTTTGGGTAGTTGAAATCGCCCAATATAATGGTGTTTGGAGAGACCTTCATATTTTCCAGTGTTCTCAGGAAGGCCGAGTGGGGTTCCTGGGTTTGGGAGGGTGGTCTGTAGCAGGCTATAAACTGGAAGGCAGTTTTACCCACTGTTAGTTGCACATGGATAGTCTCTGATGCTTCGTGCTGTGCCACCAACCTGGAGGTGTGGGTATCTTTGATGAATATTGATACTCCCCTCCTTTCTGGTTCGGTCCAAGTTTTGGGGCCGAAAAGTATGGTATGAGGTATAACCTGGTAGTGCTGGGGTGCTCTCGGGAGCCTTGAACCAGGTTTCTGTTACTGCACAGATATTGATGTTCTCCATGCTAAGGAGAGTTTTGAGTGCATGCATCTTGAGGTTTAGACTTCTGGCGTTGAGTAGCATTACTCTTAGTTTCTTATCCCTTGTGATACCTATGGAGGTGGGTTTGTCTTTTGAGCCTTGCCTAAAAAAGGCACTATGGGGGTAGCAAGAGCCTTTGCCAATATCCAAAAGCCCAGGGAGGACAGGTGCAGGCCATCTCTAGCGAAGCATCTTGGCCTGTCGAGCATGTCATCCCAGGCTGACAGGCATTGGATCCTCTTTGAATGACACCAATACTTAAGCCAATTGTTGAAATTGATCGTCTTGTCCTCATATTGTGGCATCATTCTTGGTGAGGGTAAGATGCTACTCAAGGTCAGGGTCATACCAGCCTAGGCCACATGCTCAGAGAGCTCCTCTATGTCTCTTTTCATGTAGTCCAGGGAGGTACGTCTCAGGTCATTCACACCAGCATGGACAATGACTGAGTCATATTTGTACTTGCCTTGGAGTGACCTGAGTGCTTGTGTTATGTGGTGGATCCTAGCGCCCGACAGGCAGCTCACCGTGACCTTCTCCTTGTTCAGCCTGGTGAGCGGGACGTCAGTGTGCCTGACGATAGAGTCACCTATTACAAGTGTATCAGGTGTGTTGTTTAGCCTTAAGGGCTGTGACTGTTTGGCACACTGGCTTTCTGAGCTATGTGTTGCACGTGTTTTGTTTTGGGGTAGCGGTTGCTTGGGTGTCTGCTTTGGAGGTCTCTGCTGCTTAGGCAGATTTTTATTTAGAGCCTCCGAGTATGTTTTCGTGTGTTTATGTGTTTGATTTGCTGTCGTGGTAGGTCTATGTGAGACTGGAATTGTAGTGAGTGTGGTTTCCTTCCCCTCCTGACAGGTTTCGCCAGTTCTAATTTGAGAGAGCTTAACCTCCAGTTTGGCTATATGGTTGCATCTCTCACATGTGTTGGAATTTGTTGGGAGGAGGAGAGGGTTGTCTGTGTACATGAGACAGTTGTAACATTGCCTCAAGATTCCCAGATTCACCAGCTGGACCGGAGAGGAGATTGACAACTGACCTTTGGACATGCTAGAATTGTATTGGGAATTTCTTTATAACTGAAAAAAAGGGCCAATGGGAAACAAGGTACTCAAGGGGAGTTTGTGAGGGTGTAGTGCTTTTAATTTTTTAGTGCTGACTTATATAATTGCTTTAGTGAGCAAGTGCCAGGTAACTTAAATGCAATGTGTTACAGGTAACTTAAATGCAAAAATGACAAACAGTAACTTTCTTTCAAGTGAAACAAGGAAATAAGTACAGTAAGCAATGCAGATGTCACTAGGGATCCACAGAAGCACTGAAAAGCCGCGTTTTAGGTGGAATTAGCGTTTCAGGGAAATAAGCAAACAAGCATACAAACAAAGCTAGATTCAGCAGGCCTGGATCTAGTCTATGCTACAGCAAACAAGGTGTACCAATTCCAGTAAGAAACAGTTCAAATATGCAGGCACTATAAGCCTTTAACCAGAAATTCCCAGCTCAGAAGGGCAGAGTCCAGCCTCTCCTCCCACAAGAGTGCAGACCACGAACCTTCTTAATGTAAAATAACTGGCCTGAAGCCCAAGTGCTTAAACCAGAACTAATACACTTTTAGAATAACAGACACTGAGCCCTCAATCAGCAGTTCCTAACTTAGAAGGATGTAAGCTACCTGTCCTGCCACCACAGTGCAGGCCACAAACCTTCCTAATGTAAAACAACTGGTCTGAGCCCAAGTGCTTAATCCAAAAGACTTAGAATGATAGCTACACTTTAATCAAGTTACTATCAAGCAGTAATAAATACAATTGAATACTTTAAAGAATGCCTGGATTAGTGCTCAAGTTATACAAACAAAGCTAGATTCAGCAGGCTTGGATCTAGTCTATGCTACAGCAAACAAGGTGTACCAATTTAGTAAGAAACAGTTCAAATATGCAGGCACTATAAGCCTCTAACCAGAAATTCCCAGCTCAGAAGGGCAGAGTCCAGCCTCTCCTCCCACAAGAGTGCAGACCATGAACCTTCTTAATGTAAAATAACTGGCCTGAAGCCCAAGTACTTAAACCAGAACTAATACACTTTTAGAATAACAGACACTGAGCCCTCAATCAGCAGTTCCCAACTTAGAAGGATGTAAGCTACCTGTCCTGCCACCACAGTGCAGGCCACAAACCTTCCTAATGTAAAACAACTGGTCTGAGCCCAAGTGCTTAATCCAAAAGACTTTGAATGATAGCTACACTTTAATCAAGTTACTACCAAGCAGTAATAAATACAATTGAATACTTTAAAGAATGCCTGGATTAGTGCTCAAGTTATGCAAACAAAACTAGATTCAGCAGGCCTGGATCTAGTCTATGCTACAGCAAACAAGGTGTACCAATTTAGTAAGAAGCAGTACAAATATGCAGGCACTATAAACCTTTAACCAGAAATTCCCAGCTCAGAAGGGCAGAGTCCAGCCTCTCCTCCCACAAGAGTGCAGACCACGAACCCTCTTAATGTAAAATAACTGGCCTGAAGCCCAAGTGCTTAAACCAGAATTAATACACTTTTAGAATAACAAACACTGAGCCCTCAATCAGCAGTTCCCAACTTAGAAGGATGCAAGCTACCTGTCCTGCCACTACAGTGCAGAGCACAAACCTTCTTAATGTAAAACAACTGGTCTGAAGCCCAAGTGCTTAAACTAAAATGCTTAGAGTGAGTTACACCAAGCAGTAATAAATACAATTGAGTACTTTTAAGATGACGCAAAAGCAAAATACAGTAGGAAGAAACACAAATACAGTAAAAGCAGATACATTTTTTTTTTTGAGTGAGCAAATGAGATGGGCCCAGGAGGAGTATCCAAGTGCAAATTTACAAGAGGGGCGGGCAGTTTCAAAGCCACCAAGATTAACACCAAGACAAAAACAGGGAGGGTGGGTGGTGACCTACTGAAAAAACAGTCAACTTCTAGCTAGATATTGCTCAATGCAACACAAACAAATTACTTTAAAAAGTGCAGATAAAAGTTACTTACACAAACAAATTACTTTAAAAAGTGCAGATAAAAGTTACTTAGCTACACTTATGCGTTCCAGTTTATATCATGCAGGTCTTAACCGGCCAAAGCTCACAGTTTAAACAGAAGATAATTCACTGTACCACTTGTATAAGACAGAAACTGAATAACAATGAAGGAAACTACTACCCCCACCTATCACTGGCTATGCAGGTTTTTAACGAGCCTTAACTGAAAATACCACATGCACTACTGAAAAAACAGTCAACTTCTAGATAGATATTGCTCAATGCAACACAAACAAATTACTTTAAAAAGTGCAGATAAAAGTTACTTAGCTACACTTATGCGTTCTAGTTGATATCATGCAGGTCTTAACTGGCCAAAGCTCACAGTTTAAACAGAAGATAATTCACTGTACTACTTGTATATGACAGAAACTGAATAACAATGAAGGAAACTACTACCCCCACCTATCACTGGCTATGCAGGTTTTTAACAAGCCTTAACTGAAAATACCACATGCACTACTGAAAAAACAGTCAACTTCTAGCTAGATATTGCTCAATGCAACACAAACAAATTACTTTAAAAAGTGCAGATAAAAGTTACTTAGCTACACTTATGCGTTCCAGTTGATATCATGCAGGTCTTAACCGGCCAAAGCTCACAAATAATGGTAGACACATTTATCATGTGACTATAGAAAACAGTGGCTAGAGGGTAATTCTTTTAGAGAGTGTGCCCCAACACCTCATCATGCTGTAAGCTTCTGGTAGAATTTCATAAAGCCTCATCATCACATATAAGGAGTCCCTCTGAAGTATTCCCTGCAGAGCACTTATACGGCACCTTCCCCTAAGGACCATAACAGTGGCTACTATCAATCCTAAAGCTCTAAGACACATGAAAGCCATGGGAGTCACTGCTACCACAAAGAATGCCCTGATGATAAACTGTTCTGAAGCTTTCTAAACTTTCTAGGGGGAATATGCCCAAGTTGCTGCCTATAAAACAGCCCATGAAACTAAATATCTGAGTCAGCACTCGGAGACTTTGTAAAATTCATAGTGACTTCTAACTGAAAGATTTCCAAGTAGGATAAGGGTATAGCTTGGTTTCTTCCAACTTCAGATCAGCTACTACTGTTATCATATTTTTCATTAACCCCATCAGGGCTGAGGTAAGACTGAAAGGGAGCATGCATGTAAAACAGATATGGATGACCACGCAAACATACTCTTTCAGGGCAAGCATATTTAATCTAAGTTTTCAATGGGCCTTAGATCCCTGTTTTTTTTTTTTTCTGGTACTGAAAAGAATAATCTGAAATAACATCCAAGCCCCTGCTTATGAGGGACTACTGGACTGTGCTTTTTTGAGAAACATTTGTACCTCCTTCCTTGCCTACAATTTTTGATGGGACATGACATGTTGAAGGAGCAGAAAAGGGTATGTGACAGTTTTGGTTTTGATCTCTCTTTTCACGTTTCATAACCTGTGAATCATTTCAGAGCATGATGTGAGAATTTCACTCCATTCATCTCTGCAATGAGAAACCTCGAAGGGGAGTTAAGACTACCACACTCCATCATAAAGTTGACCATAGCAACTTTGAAAATATCACGATCCACAGCCCCTGAGCCAATGGCTATGCTAGACACTAAAAGAAAGGGACTGATGGTATTTAAATGAGTCCTGCTGCTGGGGCTGATGGTAATGGCTAAACCTGAGTCCTTTCTGATTTGTCTGCCTTCTGAGTAATCACTTTGTAGATGGTGTGATTTTACTCTGCAGTTGTAAAGATCTAGCCCTTTCCCTTCATCCCCCTAACATGTTACCCTCAAATGAAACAACACGAGTTCCATAAAGGAAAAATCCATGAAGGTCTCTTTAGTGCCCTTGGTAAAGGGTGCAAGGATTCCCAGCAGGCAGCAATGTTGGATCCTACTGTCCTGGAAGTCCTATCCATGAAATGATATGCAACATGGACCATAAGCCTGCTTATTAAATTAAATAAATATCTGATCTGTGAAAGTTTCTTTCAAGGACCCATAAAAAAACATATTGATAACCTGATGCATATTGCACAAAAAAATCTCTGAAAATACACGTGAAAGAGATGGATCAACACCCTAAAATGCATAAACGTGCTTGCTATAGTAGTCCAAAATTCTGGATTCTTTGTCAGTAGGATGGACAGTGGGGGCAGATACTCCAAAACAAATAGGTACAAGCTAAAACTTAATCATTTGTATTGGAGCAACCACCCACTTCTTAGAGGCTTACAATATATGTCTTTCTTGGAACACAGCCCGTAGAGTTAGGGTGTTTCTAGGCTGAAGTGCCAGTATCTTCAATAATATCTGGCAGGGGACTGATCACTAAAGACATCTGCTATACCACCTGACATGCCTTTTATAAGTCCTCTGTGTTTAAGAAACCACTTCAGAACTACAGCCCTCTCTTTTATTGCATTAGAAGGAGATTTTCTCAAACCTAGGGTCTTCTGAAGAAGGAAAACTATATTTCTCATCTATATCCTCAACAATAGGATGAACCTTAGTTTCCAACTTGTTGATTTTACTAAAGCACTGCCTGGGTTTCTCTGAGTCCAATGTCTTCTTTGAACTATAGTCATCTCCAAGGAAAGAAAATTGTAGGACAGACAATGTATACCTTATGGGGGATCTAGATAGCTAAGATGGGATTTGGATAAATCAGGAGGAGACCAGGGATCTGGGAAACAAATTGCACAAAGGTTACAGCAAATGATGAAGAAAACTACCTACCAACAAATAAGGGAATTCTGCTAGTAAACTCTGGCACCAGAATACCAATGTGTGGACAGCAGATGCCTGCAGGGCTATCACTTGAACAACAACCAATGGCAATGCCAACTGCTAGATGATTATCTGTACCACTGATGTCTGCAAAAGAAGGATCAGATAAACTGAAGCCAGTAAAATCTAATGAAGATTAGTAGGCTATTGATAAATAAATATCTGTTAGATAACTGCATGTGGGGCCACAGCTGGAAAAAGTGCCACCTGCTGTACTGTCACTCAAAAGGTAGATGTGTGAAAGAGTGATGAATGGTGCAGAGGAACTTCAGGAGCAAATTACTAACATTTACAGTTGGAAGGAAATTGTATGGGTCTCTAGAAGAAATTTCTGCCTCCAATCCTTTTATGACAGCTGATAAACAGTCAGAAGTGGACAAAGTAGGTTTTCTCTTGAAGAGAAGATGTGATGAAGGAACTGGAGCAGTTGAAAAAGCTGGCTTAACAGTAATGGGGAGGCCTGCGTTCATAGGTAGGTACTAGGCTATTGGCCCTAGGGCCTATATAAGCCTAGCCAAAAGGTACCCTGACTTTCACCACCCAAGAAAATTATTTTCCTGTGCCACTGTTGAGCAGAGCCACAGAAGTGATCCCCGGGGTGAATTTCCTATCTCCCATCCAATCATCAAGATTTGTCTTGAAGAGTGCTAACGAGGAGCTTTGTTTGATATAGACAGGTAGTTTGTTCCAGAGTATGGGAAGTCTCTGGGACAGGAATCTATCCCTCCAGCATGTTCTCTTTATTGTGGTGACAAGGTTTAGGTCCCTAGAGCATGTAGCTCGGAGGATTGGGATTTCTTTAAGTGGTGTATTCTAAAAGCTCTGGGTTTGACATAGCTTTGTATGTTAGGCAGAGATCGCCTATGAGTAGGTGATATGCAACGGAGTAAAGCTGCAGTTTTTTGAGATGGTCTGTGTAGGGCATCTGTTTCAGGCCGGTAATCCTCTTTGTGAGGTATTTCTGCAGCCTTTCCAGTTGTTGTAGATGTCTTGTGAGGTACATACCAAAAGGGGCATTGTACTCTATAATGGGTCTAATGAGTAATGAGTAGAGGGGAACAATGACCTCTTTTTTCCCGGATGAGAAACCTTTTGTGATGAGGTGGGCCACATAGAAGTATTTCCTGACTACTGTGGCGATGTGATTATCAAAGGAGAGACTATTGTCCACCTGTGTCCCAAGGTTTCTTATCACACTTTCGGTGTTAAGTAGACTACTCTCCATGTGGTAGTTCATGGGTACAGAGTTTTTACCAAAAGGGATGACATTGCACTTTTTGGCATTGAGCTTGTGGCCATGCCTTTGACACCAAGCATCTGTCTCAGTGAGGCCCTTATGTAGGATGTCCACATCTTTTGGAGTTTTGATTATGGCTCCTAGTTTGCAGTCATCTGCAAACTTCGTTAGCCAAAGACCTCCTGTGTTAGCCTGTACTTCAGAGAAGTAGATACCAAACAGGAGAGGACCCAGAACTGAACCCTGTGGTACTCCACTTGTTACTGGTCTGAAGTTAGATTTGGAGTCTGCTACTTTCACAGTTTGGGTTCTGTCAGTGAGCTAGTTGGCAACCCATCTTGTGAGATAGGGATTTATACCTAGTTTAGTGAGTTTATCTATAATTCCAGAGTGGAGGATGGTGTCAAAAGCCTTGGTGAGATCTAGATAGGCTGTGTGAACCACCTTACCCTTATCTACAGCTTTGGTGACCACTTCAAAGAAGTCTGTCAGGTTTAGGAGACACGATCTGCCTTTTACAAACCTGAACTGGGTGGGGTCCAGAGTTTGGAGATTACCAATGTCATTGTTTATAAGTTCCATGATGATATACGTTCCATAGCCTTGCACACCAGGCTTGTCAGGCTAATGGGGTGGTAGTTTCTAGGATCCGTGGTGGCTCCCCCTTTGTGGAGTGGGATAACCGTTGCTGTGCACCATTCAGTGGGTACATAACCTGAGGTGAGGCTATGATTTAACATGGCACTTAGATGGGGTGCCAGTTCATTCTGTAGTTCATGTAGAACACAGCCTGGGATGTTGTCAGGTCCCATGGATGCTGTGTTCTTGGCTTTGGAGAGTGTGTGTTTTATCTGTGCAGCCATGATTACAGGAACGTTGCATTCTTCCGGTATAGAGATGGGCCCTTTAGGGGATGAGAGGAGGTTAACGTTAGCACTGAACCTATCTGCAAGGATGATGGCAATATCAGTTGGTTCTGTATATTTAGCGCCATTGTGCTGTAACTCAGAGCAGATCTGAGTGTTGCCATTGAGATTCTTGACATAGCACTAGAATGCTTTGTGGTTGTCTTTAGAGTTAGTGGTAATTTTGTTTTCATAACTAGCTTTAGAGGATTTTATGAGGGATCTCAGCTTTTTACTGAGGCTGACCAGGGAGTTCCTCCAATCATGGGATTTTACTCTTTTTTTGCAACAGTTTCTTTCTTCTGTTGTAGAGTTTGTTTATGGCAGGGGAACACCAGATTGGCTTCCTTTTTTTGGAGGATAGCATCTTGGTTCTGTTTGGGATTGCACAATCAATGCACTTGTGTAAGTGCTTATAAAGTGCATTTGTGTAGGATTCAGCAGTCATACCTCTATTGTCCATCAGCATGGGTGTCGTGAAGTTTGCCACTTCTGTCTTAAGAAGCGTAAAGTTGGCTTTGGAGAAATTTTTTTACAGTGGTTTCCATAATGGGGAGGGATGTGGATGTCTAGGGTGATTAGCTTGTGGTCAGATCTGACCAACGAGGAATTGACCTCTGGTGTGGAGCACCAGTTGCCCATGTTGGTAATGACCAGGTCTAGGATATTGTTGCCACTGGTGGGATATGGATAAGTTGATCCAAGGCATTAGAATTTATGAATTCCAGAAAACATTGCGCACAAGAGCTGGTACATGAGTAGTTTTCCCAGTTAATGGTGGGGTAGTTGAAATCGCCCATTATTAGGGTGTTAGGTTGTACCCTAATATTTTCCAGTGTATCAAGAAATGAGGAGTGGGAATCCTGGGGCATGGTGGGGGATCTGTAGCACACTATAATTTGGACTGCGGTCTTGCCCAGAGTTAGTTGTACTTGGATAATCTCAGATGCATTATGCTGAGCAATTAGCCTGGAGGTGTGGATATCCTTAATGAATATGGACATGCCTCCACCTTTAGTGTTTCGGTCCAGGTTAGATGGCCGAAAGGTGTGGTATGAATTATAGCCTGGCAATGCAGCGGTACTCTCTGGAGCCTTGAACCAGGTCTCTGTCACTGCACAGATGTCGATGTTCTCCATTTTAAGGAGTGCCTAGAGTGAGTGCATTTTGAGGTTTTGACTTCTAGCATTGAGTAACAATACCCTCAGATTTTGCTTGCTTGTACCTGTTATGGTGGTGAATTTGTCATTTGAACCTTGCCTAAAAAAGGCACTATAGGGGTGGCTAGTGCCTTAGCCAGTATCTGGAATCCCAGGGGCAACTGGTGCAGGCCATCTCTGGCAAAGCATTGTAGTTTGTCGATCATTTCATCCCAGGCAGACAGATACTGGATCCCCTTAGAATGACACCAGAAGTTTAGCCAATTGTTGAAGTCAATCATTTTGTCCTTGTATTGTGGTATCATTCTGGGTGATGGCAGGATGCTACTCAAGGCTAGGGTCATACCTGCCTGGGCTACAAGATCAGACAGCTCCTCCATATCCCTTTTCATGTAGTACAGGGAGGTATGTCTCAGGTCATTCACACCAACATGGACAATGACAGAGTCATATTTGTACTTGTTGTGGAGTGACTTGAGTGCTTGCATTATGTGATGGATCCTGGCACCTGACAGGCAGCT
The DNA here is from genome assembly GCF_019279795.1 of Protopterus annectens. Lineage (NCBI taxonomy): Eukaryota > Metazoa > Chordata > Ceratodontiformes > Protopteridae > Protopterus > Protopterus annectens. The sequence continues at coordinate 1,130,939,618 of NC_056746.1, forward strand.
GACAGTAACTTTCTCCTTGTTTAGCCTGGCGAGTGAAACATCAGTGTGCCTGACTGTAGAGTCACCTATGACTAAAGTGTTGGGTACGTTGTTATGCCTGATGGGCTGTGGTTGAGTGGCACACTGAATTTGTGGGCTGTCATCTGGGTTGAGTTGGGGGGGGGGGTTGGCGGTTGCTTGTGTTGCTGCTTTGGAGGTCCCTGTTGCTTGGGCAGGTTTTTACTGAGAGCCTCCACGAATGTAGGTGTGTGTTTTGTGTTTCTATGTGCGTGTTTTGGTGGTGTAGGTTTTGAGGGACTATGTGATGAGTGTGGTGTGGTGCAAGTGTTTACCTTCTCCTCTTGACTGTCTAGTCCAGTCTTGGGTGAAGAGAGCTTTGCTTCCAGTTTGGCTATATAAGTGCATCTCTCACAGGTTGTAGTGTTGGGTGGTAGGAGGAGAGGGTTGTCTGTGTACATGAGACAATTGCTGCATTGCCCGAAGATGCCCAAATTCATCAGGTAGACAGGAGAAAACACTGGAAGCTGACCCTTAGACATGCCTGTATAGGTGCTGACCCTTAGACATGCCTGGATAGGTGCTTATTTATTAAGTACTAGAAACTGTTTTCCTCCAGGCAAGTGAGGAAAGTTGAGTGATGTAGTAATTTGTAGCTTATTTAGTGCTTACAAGTTCTGAACATGTGCTGAGCTCAAAGAAACAGACGAGTGCTGAAACAAAAAAACTGGCTAGTTCTAAGAAACAAAATTAAGTGCAAGTCATAAGTATCATGACCATTGAAATAGGGAGCTTTACCTTACTCTCAGTCTTGTGCTCCTTAATTTTTTTTTTACCATAACTTGCTGAAAGAATTGCACAGGTATAGAAACATTATGTGACCTATCTTCCCTTTATGCTTCTGCTCTTACAGTTTGAAAGAGGTGAAAGAAATCACTCACAGCATTTTAAACTACATTTTTAGAAAGACCAGGCTGTGGTCATCTTAAAAGCAGTCAAGCACTTTAGGTGGCAGTTTAGCAGAGGAGCACATTGTGAGATATGGGAAAGGTACCGAGAAGCCTGCAAAGTTTTATATATATATATATATATATATATATATATATATATTTTTTTTGTTTGTTTTTTGAGTAGTTGCAATGCCTGGGAATTTAATCAAATGAATTACAGAGGATGTAACTGCTCTTATTACATTAGCACTTAGCCAGGGAGTTGTCAGGTCTTCTCTGTGTTTTCTAACTTACAGGATGGTAGTTGCTAAAATAAGGAGTGAACTGATGGGTTTGTGGAAGAGTGTACATATGTACTACGCACTTGATGTCAGTGCCTGCTTTATCATTGGTGCTCCTCTGTCCCAGGTATAGGCACTTTCAAAAATATTACTAGTACTGAGTGGTAGAGAGGATGACTCCAACCCCAGAAGGCATCAAGGAAGGTCTCTTTTTACATATAAACTAACATGGCAAGAATATATTTGCCATTTCTTCCAAATGCAGTTTATCAGAGGTATTAGACATGCAACACTGCTGTGGTGACAGGACATTAAGCAAAATAGATTCACTTGAACAAAATCATGACTTCACTCAGTAAGGTGCAGATTTTCATTTACAGAATTAAAGGTAGAGCTGAAAAAATATTAACTATCTTCATAAACTCCCCTTTCATTGAAGCTGCTTAACACTTAGTGGAGAGCTTCTGAAACTGCCCTGCAAAATGAATTACTGTTTTCTTAAGTCTTGCTACAATGTGAATTGCTTAACATGTAGAATTAATGTTGATGAAGAAACAGTTGCATACTTCCGTTCATGGTTATGGGGATGTGAGTGTCTCGTCTTGGGTTTTTACACTAGGGGAATTAGGTAGGGAATTGTAAGTCTAGATGTATGTGTGTGTGAGAGAGAGCATGTGTGTGGGTGAATGTGTGAGTGTCCTCAAGTCCAAGCAACTGGGGGGGGCCTGTTTGTTACTATCTGATGTGCGTATGTGAGAATGAGATAATGCCCTAAAAAGTAGGGAAAGATTTTGCAGACTGTGTGTGTCTTCATGTGTGCATGTCTGTAGGGGCAAGAATGAAGTTGGGGGAGTGTGTGTGTGTGTGTGTGTGTGTGTGTGTGTGTGTGTGTGTGTGTGTGTGTGTGTGTGTGTGTGTGTGTGTGTGTGTGTAATACCTGTCAACTAAGCAGACTTTTGCAGAATACCCAGATTTTTCCCTCATATTTTTGCACTGTTTCTCATTGTTAGATCAGGGTTTTTCATTGCACAGTAGTTATAAGACATTAGACAGACTAAAGAATAAAATAAGCCTAGAAATGGTGTTTCATTTATGCATACATTTTAGAAAAGCAGAAACAAAAGAATCTTCCACTGAATGTTAACCTTGCTGAAATAACAGCTTCTCAAGGGAAGATTACAGACAGTTCTTGTTATGTTCCTTTCTCAAGGGAAAGATAAAACCTTATAGAATGTTCTTTGCACATACAAGGCAAAGCCTGAGACCAAGGTTAGAAAAAAGTAAATAATTTACTGGACTGAAGCAATATAATAAGTTGTGTTCAGGATAGCAGGGCAGTTAAGGTTAGTAAGTTAATTCGACCTGTTACTTCAGAGAAGAAGATGTACCCGCAGTGGTGGTAGCGTTGTCGCCTCACAGTAAGATGCTGTCCGGTTCAATTCTCAGCTAGAGCATCGTCTGCATGGAGACATGCGTGAATGGGCGTACCTTCGTTGAAGGTTGTGTATCAGGCCTGGCAAGCCGGTACATAAAAATCAACTGCCAATCATTAGCGGACTGGAGTTTCCGCTGTGGTGACCCCTAACCGGGAAAAGCCGAAGAACACAGACTTCAGAGAAGATGTCTAACACTCAAGCATGAGTACAGAAAACAGGTCATCTAGAGACTATATCAGTTTACGTTGCTTAGGACAATCAAAATGATGTACAGCAGCTTGAATTGTTTATCAGTACTGTTAATGAATACAGTATTTGGATATTGTGAACATATAATAAAACCTTATTAAATCAACTACAGTGTTTGGAGAATTCATTCTGAAAAGTGCAAAAGACTTGGTCCATAAGGGAGAGATGAACACCTATTCAGCACAAATTATGACTTTTGTTTCTCAGTCTCATTGCATGCAGTGTTTCCAGCTAATTACGGTATAGTACAGCATTATCAAATTTTGCACTCATAAAAAAAGATGTTATGTACTTACCATAATGTTCCATCTGTGTTGTCTATTTTCATTCTTCCTCAACCATTGGGTTTGGATCTGAACCTTGGATCCAACTCGGCCATTACTATAGCTTGTAGCCAACTGAAACTTTTGAGCACCTCTCTACCCATAATGCACCAACCCCTAACATACCTCAGATCTTGTTTGCTAGATGACATAAATACTAAAACATTTAAATAATGTTTCTAACAAAGGACATCAATATCTGGAGCTCCATACAAGACACAGTGGTGTCTTAATAGCATCTCATTCTTCCAGAAGTCCATGATGATAAAGGTTGTGGATTGGTGGGTGGAAAGCTGAGGAAGAATGAAAATGGACAACACAGATGGAACATTATGGTAAGTACATAACTTCTTTATCTGATGTTGTCAGTTTTCAGTCATTCCTCAACCAGTGGGACAGAGTCCCTCAGCCAACTGATATCCTGGATGGACTCTGAAGAAGGATGAGTCTGAGCATGGTTGATCCAAAGGCTGCTCTTCCCCTCGAGACCGGATCCAACTTGTAATGAGTAATAAAAGTATGAAGATTAGCCCAAGTAGAAGCTGCACATATGTCATCCACGGAATGGTTGGATAAAAATACTCGTGAGGTTGACATAGATCACATAGAGTGAGTGCTTAAAGATTATGGTAATGAAATGCCCAATTTTTCTATAGACAAAGGCTATGCAGTCTGTAATCCACCTTGCAACTGTTATCTTTGTCACAGATTTGCTCAATTTGTTATTTGCAAAGGATATAAATAATTGACCAGATTTTTGGTCTTTTGTTCTGTGTAAGTAGAAATGCAGCTGTCTATGAACATCCAGCAAATGTAACATGTATTCACCTTTGTTTTCAAATTTTGAGAAGAAAATGGTCAAATTAATCAATTGACTGATGCTGAATTCTGATGCTTCCTTAGAAAGGATTGGTTCTTAATGTCACCCTATCTGTAGATCAGTGTGTGTGTATATACCTTTAAGAAGCTATCCAGGGGCTTGCACAAGTGTGTAAATACTGAGCATGTGCAAGCCTGACTGACATTTTACAGTTAGTGATTGAGATGTGAACATATATGTATGTAAGCTCTGTCTGTTAACTAGTTTGTTCATATTTAAAGCTGCAGCTATCCATCCAGATGTGTTTCTATGTATTAAAGCATCTAAATGAAATCCCAAGCCTTCTTATTATTTCTATTAGAGATGAACAAGTGACATGGTGTCAAAAGTGGTAAGTCTAAAATGACATGGTACCAACTGTCAGCTCCCAGTGGCCTAATGGATAAGGCATTGGCTTCCTAAGCCAGGGATTGTGGGTTCAAGTCCCATCTGAGGAGATATAACCTTGGAGGTCACATAATGGTTAAGGTGTTTACCTTACTAACACAATGTGCAGGGTTTGATTCTCACAAGGGGTAATTGGCTAGACTTAAAAATGGCGCTGAAGGGCAGTTAGCCTAGTACTAATCTAAAAACCTAAGAGGCATATCTAAATGACATAAAGTCAGAAGCTGCATACCGAAGGGGCATGAGGTCAGAAATGGCTTGGCTGAGATGATTTAAGGCACTTATTTAGATACTAGTGGAATATACAGGAGTGGATCATCCTAAAATGTCCATACTTCACAAAACAGGTCAGAAACTAATTTCTGGTATTAAAACATGCTCAGCACTATTTCTTTTCACATAATATGAAACAGGACATACAGAACATTCTAAATTTTCCCATAAACCAATATGTACGATATTGATAAAAAATATTCAAATTACTACAGAAAATGTTTGAAATAAAGTCCAAATTGCATAAAATGAATAAAATAAAGGGAAATGACCACATTTTTACAAAGCATATTTATTTTTCATATGAGGCAAAGAGTTATCAGAAGTGTATAATGTGTTTACATGTTTGTGTAGGGTTACAGTAAAGCTATTTTGCAAAGTACAGACATTGCAGAGCATATTTCACAAAGTACAACCATTACAGGGCATATTTCTCAAAGTACAACCATTACAGGGCATATTTTGCACAGTACAGCCATAATAGAGCATATTTCTCAAAGTAATGTATTTTTCAGGTTTATTGTGCATTTAAATTTTGTTACAAGCTCACAGAACAGTTTGTTCATACATAATTACAATGGCCATATTTTCCGTGCATTTGTGTATACTTTGTAGGCATGGCAGATGGATTTCGAAAGCCCAATTCACTTGTGTTTGACAGTAATATCGCTGAGAACTGGCGAGTGTTTGAGCAAGAGTATGACATTTTCACAGAGGCTGCATTTTCTGATAAAGATGACCATACAAAGGCATTTATTCTGCTTAATTTAGCTGGGTCAGAGGTCATAGAAAGGGAACGTTCATTTCTGTATGCACCTACCATCTATGCTGGATAGGAGGAAAACCGTCATATTGTTGTACCGGCTGAGTGAAGGGAGGACCCAGAGTGTTAAAATGTAAATTTAGAGAAATGTGCTACCGTCAGACAAATGTTACAATGGAAAGGCATTTATTTTACACAAGGGATCAAAAGCCTCATGAAACTTTTGCAGCATATATAACTGATCTGAGAAATAAGGCTAAATCTTGCAGATGTGGTGACTTAAGGGATGAGTTGATAAAGGACAGACTTGTATGTGGTATAAATGACGATGCTGTGAGAAAAATTTTGCTGTGTGACAGTCATTTAACTTTGAATAAGGCCATTGAGATTTGACAGATATACATGCTCACAGAAAAGCACACAAATATTCTTATAAATGAGAGCAGCTCTAGAAGGCACAGTGATAAAGCTCATGTTGATAGTATGCAGCGCATTATTAAAATAAACAGGCCCAAGCACATGGCAGCTGTAACCCCTGCAGCACCCACTGATAAACCCCAGAACATTTTAGTACAGTCTCAGTGAAGCATGAGTGAGTCAGCAAACTCAAAGCATGGGCTCCAATGCACTTTCATTGCCAACTGTTGTAATTGTGGTGGAAGTCATGAATCTAAAAAGGAGAAGTGTTTAGCTTGTGGTCAACAATGCCACAAATGTAATAAATGGAATAATTTCAAGATATTGTAAATCAAAAGGCCCACATTCTTTTTATTAAAGGAAACATTTTAAGAAACGAGTTAATCAATTAGAAAGCTATGGAGAGAATTGCCTCCCACTCTATATGTTGATGGTGTGTCAGTGCTTCATGAAACGGTCAATGCAGTAGATTTAAGGGCCAAGAATGATATATTTTGTACTGTTCGGATAAATGTCAAACCCACAAAGCTCAAAGTTGATACAGGCTCCAAGTGCAATGTTATGTCGGCAGAAACATTTGCAAGATGTTGTTTATGGAGGTGAAGAAATTCAAACCAAAGGCTCAGTAGTGCTTTCATGTTATTCTGCTGGAAGAAGCTATGACTTATTATTTTATGTGGTCAAGAGGCACGTCCAGTCATTATTAGGGCTCAGAGACAGCTTGAAAATGGGACTACTTTCATTTAACAAGGAAGTCAACCATGTTACCTTAAAAGACCACTATTTTAATTTTGACCAGCACATTTTTTCTACTTATGCACATCTTTTCCAAGACAAACTAGGCAAACTTCCAGTTCTGTACTCCATGAAGTTAGACCCAGAGGTCAGTCCAGTTATCAGGCCAGCATGTAATAGCCAGGCAGGACAGAGTCAAAACCAAGTTAGATAAAATGATGTGACAACCAGTGTAAACTACAACAGAATGGGTATCTTTCATGGTGGTAGCTCATAAGAAAAGCTCAGATGACATCAAAATATGTCTTGAACCACAAGACTTGAACAAAGAGCTAAAAAGACCTCATCATCCAATGCGCACAGTCGAAGAAGTCACAGCCTTGATGCCAAATGCCACCTTTTTTCAGTCTTGTATGCAAAGAGTTCATTTTGGAAAATTCAACTTGAAAAAAAATCCTCATTGCTCACTACTTTCAGCACTCAGTTTGGCTGGTACAGATTTTTGAGAATGCTATTTGGGATAAATTCTGCAAGCAAAATTTTTCAATATGCAATACAGCAATTTTTTTTCTGGGTATCCTTGTGCTATTATAGTAGATGACATAGTGGTAGGAGGTCTTGAAGCTGAACATGACAGAAACCTCAGAAAAATTCTAGAAAGGGCACGTCAAGTGAATCTTAAGCTTCATCCACACAAATTCATATTCAGGCTACAAGAAGTCACTTATGTTGGTCATTTATTTACTAGTACAGGCTTACGACCAGACCCTTCTAAACAAACAGCCATTCTCGAGATGCCAGCTCCAATGTTCAAGCCCTTCAACATTTTCTTGGCATGGTCAACTACTTAGGCAGGTTCATTCCAGACTTGAGCCAACTTTCAGCACCACTCAGACAGCTGACACATAAAGATGTATCCTGGTCTTGTTAGAGCAACACCCAAAGAACATTTGATGTCCTGAAACAGAAAATTGCTAGCCCAGCAACATTCAGATACTATGATGCTCACAAGCCAGTTACACTTTCCTGTGATGCTTTAAAATTTGGTCTTGGTGCAGTCATTCTACAAGAAGATCAACCTGTTGCCTATACATTGAGAACTCTTACCCAAACTGAGATGCGGTATGCCCAGATTGAGAAAGAGCATTTGGCAATTGTGTTTGCATGTTCGAAGTTCTTTGATTATGTTTATGGTAGACCTATCCAGATCAAAACAGACCACCAACCATTAGTCACTATTCTGAGAAAGCCAGTGTATTCAGCTCCAAGCAGACTGCAACCCATGATGCCGAGATTGCAAAAGTACAATTTCAATCTTGTCTACCAGAAAGGCAAACTTCTTTATCTTGCTGATACATTAACCAGAACACTCAGAAATACCACTCAACAGAATGAAAATCAAGATTCTCAATCGACTGATGATTTTTAAGTTATGCAAGTGTGTAATTTTTCTTCCACACATCTTGATGAGCTGAGAGATCACACAGCTACAGATCCAGTTTTACAGAAGCTCAACCACTTCATCAATCAAAAATGGCCTTCAAAGCAATTTAGTTTACCTCAAGAAGTACAACCTTATTTTCCATACAGAGATGAGATTTTGGCTGACAAAGGTATCATAATGAAAGTCCGAAATTAATTGTTCCAAAGTTCTTGCAACCAAAGTACATTACTATCATGGATTGTAGACACCGAGGCACCAAATCTACCAAAAGAAGGGAGAGAGACCCAGTATTTTGGCCTTCTATGTCTCAAGACATTGAAAGAGCACTTTTATCTTGCTCAGTGTGTGTAATAATACAAAGCCACATCAACAGAAGGAACCACTTCATCTTTACCAGATTCCAGAACTACCTTGGTCAACTGTAGCCACTGATATCTTTGAGTGGAATGGTCAACATTATTTGGTGTTAGTAGACTCTTAGTCTAATTGGTTCGAGATTGAACTAGCATCGATTGCAATCATTACTAAGATGAAATGTCATTTTGCTGTTCATGGAAATCCACACAAAGTCATTTCAGGCAATGGCACAGTTTGCAAGCCAACAGTTCAAAAGATTTGCTGAAGAATGGGACTTTATTCATGTCACAATTAGTTCTGAGTACCTGCAGTCAAATGGTTTGGCAGGAAGCGCAGTCCAAAGTGCAAAACAGTTACTTGAGAATTCAAAATGAGATAACACTGTTTTCCTGAATCTCTTGAATCTCAGAAATGCTCCTCGTGATAAACATCTTGGTTCACCTGCTCAGATTTCTGTTGAGACAAATCAGAACCACATTACCAATCAGTAGTCAGTTGTGCTTCCATGTGTTAAGATCAACAGATCAGTAAAAGCCAATCTGTTGAAGAAGAGCCTATCCCAGAAGTCCTACTACTATAAACCAGTAAACTGCTCAATACATTATGAGAGGGAGAAATGGTAAGGATGCAAACATCCAAAGATCATGATCAGATTGGTGTTGTGAAGAATATTGGTCCAGAGCCGAGATCGTACTTTGTAGAATCAAAAGGAGCAACTTCTAGGTGGACTCAGAAACATTTGAGACCAGTGTCTAAGCCTATACCACAGATGATAGCCTGTGAGAAAGACTCTTTATCTCAGAGTGAGTTGTCTGGTATTCCAGTTCCAGAGGACATTCCTGTTCCTATGATGAATCCAGAAGTTCCTGATACAAGTTGTGCACCGCTGACTGTCCCTGTTGCTAAATTTGGTCCCAACTGTTATGTTACAAGATATGATCGAATCTCCAAACCCTGTAGCAGATATCAAGCAACTTGCACATGAACATTGTGTTTTGTTTCCAATGTGCACAGTAATACATAAAGGGCAATCTTTTTAAGTGGGAGGAGATCAATATCTGTGTATTTACCTTCATGAAGCTATCCAAGGGCTTGCACAAGTGTATAAATAGTGAGCACGTGCAAGCCTGTCTGCCATTTTGTAGTTAGCTGTTGAGATGTGAACATGTATGTATGTAAGCTCTGTTTAACTAGTTTGCTCATATTTAAAGATGCTGCTATCTGTCCTGGTGTGTTTCTATGTATTAAAGCATCTAAACAAAACCCCAAGCCTTCTTATTTGTATTAGAGATGAACAAGCAACATTATACTTACAGAAAATCAAGTAAGAAGGTTTAGAGGATAATACTTGAAGTTCTAGAATTCTCCTGGCAGACGTAATAGCCACTACAAATAAAGTCTTCCAGGTCAAAAATTTAAGATCACATTTTACATCTGGTTCAAAGGGGGAAAGGATTAAGGCCTGCAGAACCAGGTTCAAATCCCATGGAGGAGTAGGATCTTTATAAGGTGGTCTATGTAAAATCGTACTTCTTAGAAAGGCCTTGCATATGTTAGTAGAAGGTGAGGAATAATTGTCATCTTGTAAATGAAAGTTAGGGATTGCTGCCAATTGAACTTTAATGGTAGAAAAGCTAACTCCTTCATTAACAGTTTATGCCCAAAAACTCTAGTACACTTTGTGTAGTGGCTGCAAAGGGATCAATACATTTTTGATGTGCCCAGTTAACAAATCTCTTCCACTTACTCTTGTAGATTTTCCTAGTGAAAGCTTTATGGGAAGACAAAGGTATATGACAGACAGGGGAGGTAAGCATAGGTTGTTTGGCTATTAGCGAAGTGGAGAAACCATACTGTTAGCTTTAGGTTTGAGATATCTGGATGAATTATGCCTGTCGGGTTAGACAGTAGGTGTGGAATCAGATCCAGAATCCAAGGTGAGTAAAGAAGATGAGTGCAAAGGAAGGAGAACCAAACCTGTCACATCTATATCACAACATCGACAGCTTAGGTTGTCGAATCCTAAAACACTGACACTGAAGCGTTGAAAGCTAACAATAGGGTATGGCCACATCATCTAGTTCTTTCCTCGGGAAAGAATTTGGGTGGCCACCCAAACATAGTAGGGGGCTTTGCCCCCCACACCCCCCCAACTAAATATGCCAACTCCAAGATCACTCTACAGTGAGGAAAGGGCAAATCCCCGATAACAGCCACGCAAATTCTTTCCTGAGGAAAGAATTTGATGATGTTGCCATTCGCTATTGTAAGCTTTCGATGCTTAGATGTCGATGATTAAGCATTAAACAACCTAAGCTGTCGACAATTCAGTAGGAACCCAACCTGTCAAGGCCAGTAGGGTGCAATGAGGATGACTTTGCTATTCAACCTTGCAGCTTTCTAAAGGAATTTGGAAATCAATGAGGTTGGTGGATAATCACAGAGAAGACCAGAGGGCCAATCATTGAGCAGAGCATCCCTTGGTGATTCCTCCATTGGTGTGGTTTAGGGCAAAGAAGCTGCTGCCTTTGTTGTTTATGGGAGATGCAAAAAGATCACAGCAAGGCTGGCCCCATTGACAAAAAAATCACTTCTGTCACTTTTTTGTCGAGACCACTCGTGAGGTTCATAGGTAGGTACTGGGCTATCTGCCCGAGGGCATTTATAAGCCTAGCCAGAGTGTGTCAGCTTTTGCCACCCCATTGATTAATTAACTGAGCCTCTGTCAAGAAGAGCCAATGAGTGATCCCAGGGGTATATTTTCTGTTACTCAGCCACTCGTCAAGGTTTCTCTTGAAAAGTGTTAGTGAGGCACTCTGCCTAATGTAGTTAAGAATTTTGTTCCAAAGCATGGGGAGTCTCTGTGACAGGAATCTATCCCTCCAGCATGTTCTATTTATTGTTGTGGTGAGGTTTAGCTCACTAGAGCGAGTGTCTCACAGTGATTTGGATTTCTTTAGGTGGAGCATGTCCATCAATTCTGAGGTGGACATGGCTTTGTAAGTCAGGCAGAGATCACCTCTGAGTAAGCGATATGCGACTGAGTACAGCTGGAGTTTTTCCAGTCGGGCTGCATAGGACATATGTTTGAGGCCAGTAATCCTCTTGGTGAGGTACTTTTGTGGTCTTTCCAGCTTTTGGAAGTGTCTTGTGATGTACATCCCAAATGGGGCATTGTACTCTATGATGGGTCTGATGAGTGACGAGTAGAGGGGCACTATAACCTCTTTATTTCTAGATGCAAACCCTTTAGTAATTAGATGGGCTATGTAGAAAGATTTCCTAACTACTTTGGCAATACGATTGTCAAAGGAGAGGTTACTATCTACCTGGGTCCCCAGATCTTTTATTACCTTTTCTGTATTAAGGGGGCTGCCACCTATGTGGTAATTCATGGGTGTTTTGTTTTTCCCAAACAGGATGACTATGCATTTTTTGGCATTTAGCTTGAGACCATGACTTTGACACCAGGTGTCCATCTTAGTAAGGCCCTTTTTGAGAATGTCCGTGTCAGCCGGAGAGTCAATTATGGCTCTCAGTTTGCAGTCATCGGCGAACTTGGTTAGCCATAGTCCTCCTGTGTTTGCCTGTATTTCTGAGAAGTATATGCCAAACAGTAGGGGTCCCAGGACCGAGCCTTGTGGGACACCACTTGTGACTGGTTTAGAGTCTGACCTGGAGTCCGCTATTCTTACCGTATGAGTTCTGTCTGTAAGCCAGTTGGCAAGCCATCTCATGACGTAGGGGTTTATGTTCAGGCTGGTGACTTTTTCTATAATTCCCAAGTGGGGAATGGTGTCAAAAGCCTTGGCGAGGTCAAGGTAGGCTGTGTGAACTACCTTCCCCTCATCTATGGCCTTGGTGACTGTCTCGAAGAAGTCAAACAAGTGTAGTAAGCATTAGCTGCCCTTAACAAAGCCTAACTGGGTCGGGTCAAGTGTTTGGATGTTCCCAATGTCTTTGTTAATGAGTTCCATGAAGATGCGCTCCATAGCCTTGCAGACAAGGCTAGTCAGGCTTATGGGGCGATAGTTACCAGGGTCAGTTGTGGCCCCTCCATTGTGGAGCGGAATAACCGTTGCTGTGCACCATTCTATGAGCACATAGCCTGTGGAGAGGTTGAGGTTGAACAGTGTGTTTAGGTGGGGGGGGGGGGTTAGTTCATTCTGTAGTTTGTGCAAGACGCAGCCTGGGATACCATCTGGCCCCATTGACGCTGTGCTTTTGGCTTTTGAAGGGGCTGTTTTCACCTGTGCATCTGTGATTTCTGTGACACTACACTTTTCCGGTATTGTTGTGGGCCTTTTGGGGGTGAAGTTTGCACTGAATCTATCTGCCAGGATGTTGTCAATATCAGTGGGTTCAGTATATTTTGTGCTATTTTGCACTAGCTCAGAGCATATCTGCGAGTTGCCATTTAGATTCTTGACATAGCTAAAGAAGGCTTTGTGGTTATCTTTTGAATCCTTGGCTATTTTTCTTTTGAAGTTAGCCTTGGAGGATTTTATGAGGGACCTTAGTTTCTTACTGATACTGATCAGGGATGTCTTTTCTTCTTGGGATTTGCTTTTTTTCTAAACTAGTTTCCTCCTTCTATTGTATAGCCTGTTTATGGCAGGGGTCCACCAGACTGGTTTCCTTCTCTTAGGGGAGTGAGTCTTGGTTTTGCAAGGGATGGCATGATCCATGCATCCTTGTAGGTGCTCATAGAGTGCATTTGTAAAGGTTTCTGCATCTTGGACACTGTTATCCTTTAGCGTGGGGGCTGTGAAACTTACCACCTCTGTCTTAAGTAAGGTGAAGTTCGCTATAGAAAAGTTTTTCATTGTGGTTTCCTTGGTTGGAGGTGGTGGTGTGGTGTGGACATCCAGAGTGATTAGTTTATGGTCTGATCTAACCAGTGACGGGTTGACCTCCAGTGTGGAACACCTGTCACCCACGTTGGTGATGATGAGGTCCAATATGTTTTCACTTCTGGTAGGGGAGTTTATGAGCTGATCCAAGGCATTTGAGTTGATAAATTCCAGGAAGCGCTGGATCTGGGAGTTTGTACTTGAGTAGTTTTCCCAGTTAACGGTAGGGTAATTGAAATCACCCAATATCAGGGTGTTCGGTAGGACCGTCATGTTTTCCAGTGTTTCCAGAAAGGCGGAGTGGTGGTCCTGGGTCATGGAGGGTGATCTATAGCAGGCCATAATTTGCATTGCAGATTTGCCTGATGTTAGTTGCACATGGATGATCTCGGAGGTATCATGATGCACCACTAACCTGGAGGTGTTGGTATCCTTGACGAATATGGATACACCCTCCTTTTGTGTTTCGGTCCATGTTCTGTGGCCGAAATGTGTGGTATGAGTTGTAGCCTGGTAGTGCTGGGGTGCTCTCTGGAGCCTTGAACCAGGTTTCAGTTACTGCACAGATGTCGACATTCTCCATACTGAGGAGTGCTTCGGGCACTTGCATTTTGAGATTTAAACTCCTGGCGTTGAGTAGCATAACCCTCATTTTTTTATTTGTGCTGTTTACGGAGGTGGGTTTGACTTTTGAGCCTTGCCTAAAAAAGGCACTATGGGGGCAGCAAGAGCCTTGGCCAGTATTCGAAAACCTAGGGGTGACAGGTGCAAGCCATCTCTTGTGAAGCAAAGAGCCTTGTTGAGCATGTCATCCCAGGCTGACAGACACTGGATCCCCTTTGAATGACACCAGAAGCTTAGCCAATTGTTGAAATTGATCATTTTTTCTTTATACTGCAGTATCATTCTTGGTGAGGGCAGGATGCTACTCAGGGTCAGGGTCATACCCACCTGGGCTACATGATCAGAGAGCTCTTCTATGTCTCTTTTCATGTAGTCCAGGGAGGTACATCTCAGGTCATTCACACCAACATGAACAATGACAGAGTTATATTTGTACTTGTTCTGGAGTGACCTGAGTGCTTGTGTTATGTGGCGGATTCTTGCTCCCAACAGGCAGCTAACAGTACCTTCTCAATTTGTCTGTTATCACATTGGACTTCCCTGGAATGTATGTTGCTATCAGAAAGTGGTTGGATGTGATCGCCCATTGCCACACTCTGAGGGCTTCTCAGTGCAAAGTATAAGACTTTGTTCCTACTTGTTTATTGATGTACCAAACTACTGACATATTGTCCGTTTGGATCACAATTACCCCCTGAGGTAGGGCGTCTTGAAAGGCTTGCAGTGGTAAAAATGCTAAAAGCACTGCTCTCATCTCCAGAACATTTATATGCAAATTAGCCTTTTCAGGGGACCAAGTGCCTTGACCTGTTTTCCCCAGGAATCCCCCCTCCCCACAATCTGGGATGAGTCCATGGTCATTATGGCCTTGGGTTGAGGGAGAATGAATGGACAGCCTTGTAAAAGCTGGTCTAACCTTATACACCATCAAAGGTATTTCTTACATGTCTGTGTGATCCTTATTTGAACTGACATCTGGTGATAAAGACTCAACCATTGAGATGCTAGCATCCAGTGAAGAATTCTCATATGATATATTGCCAGGGGAACAACAATTATGGCTGCTGACATTAATTCTTCAAGCCTTGGGATAAATCAGGCTGAAATTTTGGTGTTATGAATAATTTTTGTGACCTGTAATCTTAAATTTTGTACTCTATTTAGGGGAAGTGAGGCTATCACAGATATTGTATTGAAATGTGCTCCTATGAATTCCAATGTTTGAGATGGATGCAACTGAGATTTGTAGCTTATTGTGATTCCCAGGAGTACCTGGTCTCTTTCTATTGTGAGTAGATGCCTAGATGAAGTGGTAATGAGCCAATTGTCTAAATAAGGAAACACCTGGAATCCCTGCAGTCTCAAGTGAGCTGCCACCACTGCCATGCATTTGGTGAACACCCTAGGGGCTGTGGTGAGACCAAAGGGCAGAGATCTGAACTGGTACTGACTGGCTCACAGTTGGAAGCATAAGAACCTTCTGGACCACCTATTAATTTTAATGTGATAGTACGCATCTTGAAGATCTATTAAGCATATCCAATTGTTCTTGCTTAGAAACGGCAAGATGGACTGATCCATGACCATCCAAAACTTTAAGTGTTGAACTGACTTGTTCAAGTTGCTGAGATCCAGAATTGGTCTCCAGTCTCCTTCTTTCTTTGGCACTAAAAAGAATCTCAAGTAAGTTCCAGATCCTCTCTGGTCTGGTGGAACTTCTTGGATGAATCTTTTTTTTCTAGTAGCTTTTGTATTTCTAGTGCTGCTGATTTCCTCTTATTGGGTTGAACACCAGTAAACTTTTGTGAGGATGGTGGTGGAAGGGAAATGGGAATTATTTAACCTCTGCAAATAATCCTCTGAACCTAAGTGTCTTTTGTGATATCTAGCCAGGTTCTCTGGTGCAGTTATAAATGACCCTTTATTACCTCCAGAAGGGTACTATCAGCCCTCCTTTCAGAAGCACTGGTAGGATCTGTCAGAGAAAGAATCTCTAGACGCTTGGTTTTGCAGACCACCTCTGCCACATGAGCAGAGTCTCCCATTAGTGTTCCCCCCTCTGCCAATGGGGGAACCATCTCCACGTGGATCTTGGAAAGGACCCTGAGATTTCCCCCTTATTGATTCCTAGAAAAGGTCCTGGGGGGGGGGTTGAAAAACATACTCCTACAGCAGAGTCAGTCTTTCCATCCTTCTCTCACCTGGAGAGTGTGTCTTTCACTTTGAGGACAAACAAGGAAGATCTGTCAAAGGGAGCACTGACAAAAGAAGACTTGAAGGGTTCTGAAAAGTCACAAGTGCATCCAGGCATGTCTGCTAATTGAGATGCCTGAATCTGCTGCCCTTGAGGTACCCTCAGCTGCATGAGAGATTAACCTCATGGGTAATTTGAGATAGACTGAAGGGTTGCCAACTGTGAGGCTACTGAAGCTTGAGCCTCAGCAGTAGTGGACCCCAAAAAGCAATCCTTCAGTCTAGAGGGGTTGGACTGGATGTCCCTGTGGAGTTGAATGTCAAGGCTCTTGGCGCATATACACATGGGATGTAGAAAGAAGATATGAGGGGGGAGAGACCATCTGTCCTGCCAAAGCAGAGAAATGTCTCTTCACTACACCTCAAAGACAGACCATCCCAGGGAAAAGAAAGCTGGTGGAATCGTCTGTCCCCTCGGCATCATCTGCCCCAAAGCCAATCCACTTGAGGCAAAGGCCAGAGCCGAGCTGCCCAGGGCTGAGGCTCTGAAGGGGTAGAGATGGCTCTGAAAACTTTGGAGTCAACTCCAACACCTCAGATCTGACCAGGACAATTCAGCTTTGAACTTGGAGCTAGGGCACTCAGAGAAACCTTTGGATCTGAGGACACCAGTACTCAGATCTGAACCAGGCACTCTTAGAAACTAAGGACTCTGAAACAAAGTGTCAGATCAGAGAAGGAGTTAGTAGTGGAGGGGTAGATCTGAATAAGGCTTCCTGACCCAAGAGGAATTGGAGCTGGGAGAACTCCCATCTGTATTTGTGCCAAGAGAAACTTTCTCAGCATTTTTTCCATGCCAGCTTCAGTGAGACTCCTGGAAGAATGAGATATAGCAATAGATGGCACCTTGGACCGCCATCTCTCAAGGAAGGGTGACAGAACTCTAGAAGGAACTGGGTCTATAGGTGGAGTATCAGACCTGAATCTTCAGGGCTAAAATGCTCTGATCTGAAGGCTATTTGGGGGCCATTGAAGACATTTTGGACCCGGATGGCTTAGATCCAATGTGGATTTTTTGAGAGGATGCTCCACAGAAGTTGGAGTTGAAGAACCTGACTTTTCTGAGGACTTTTTTGAAGCATCCTTGGAAGCTATTTTAGAGGGGTGAGCCCCAGATATGGCTTCTGAAAAGGAAGCTGGAAGTATACCTTTTAATATCAGCTTGTTTTTTTCTGTCTACTATAGCATGTGGATTAAAACTTTGAGAAATTTCACAACTCACATTAAGGTGTTCTGGGCTCAAGTAATAAACAAAATTCATGGGTGTCAGAATAAGGCAGCTCATGGCTACATTTTCTTTACACTTTTTAAATCCTTTTTCAGACATATTGAAAAGTTTAACTAACAGTGAAAAATATAGATAGTTTTTTAAAGGGTAAGGAGGAAGAAAAATGGGAAAAGGATAAACAAGTACCAACAATGGTACTAAGGAATAGACAAAAAAGAACTTTAAGGCTTATAGAAAGATACCAGCAATGGTAAACGAGCATACATATATATATTTAAAGAAGAAATCTGAAGGCAAGTTTAAAGTTTTAATGAAAAAATCCACTTATCTCTTAATATACTTAAGAGCAAAGCTGACCATATCTATAAGTGAAAGCGGCAAACGAGATCTGAAGTACATTAGGGGTTGGTAGGGAGAAGCTTGAGAGTTTCAGGTGGCCATGAGCTATAGAAACGGCAAAGTCAAATTCAAGGTTTAGATCTGAACCCAATGGCTGAGGAATGAATGAAAATTGACATCATCAGATCATGTAATTTTTCTGACTAATCACTCATATCCTTCAGGAAATGCACACTAATACAAATCCTGCTCTAGCAACCTTCTAAGTTTATAAGAGCAACATTTAAAATATGTCCCTATTTTTGGGGTCTTGCCCCCCCCCCCCATTATTTTAGGCTTTGTCCAGATTTCTTGCACTGTGGTTGAGAAGCATAGTGATGAGAGTGTCTTTCCCTGGATTGTCACACTAGGGGGAATTGTGAGTCTAGATGTGTGTCTATTGTGCATGAGAGAGCACGTGTGTAGGTAAATGGGTGTACGTCCACAAGTCTAAGTGACTATTGATGGGGCTTAGACTGATGCTATCTGGTGTTTGTATGCATGAAAATGTGATAATGGTCTAAAAAACAGGGACGATGTTAAATATTGCACTTCCAAACTTAAAAAGTTGCTGGAATGGCTGTATGTTAATATGCAAAGTGCGTGCGCGTGCACGCATGTGAGACAGAGATACAATGGGCTAAATAGTAGGGTCATAGTTAAAATATTGCTCTTATAAACTTAAAGTTGCTGCACTGGTATGTTAACATGTAGTGTGTGTGAGAGAGACAGAGATTACAAAGGCCCAAAAGTAGGAACAGATTTTTAAATACTGATTGTAAACGTGGAATAACTGAATCTGTTAGCATGCATTTTGTGAAGGATATGAAATCTGGAAAGGACAAAAAATATGGACAGATTTTAAATATCGCTCTTACAAACTTAGAAAGTTGCTGGAATAACTTAGAAGTTTGCTAGAGCAGGATTTGTATTACTGGGTATGTGTTGGCATGCACTTTGTGTGTGGCTGGAACAACCGGATCTGTGTCGGCATGCATTTTTGTTTCAAGGACCCAAAACTGGGGGCAGGTTTAAAACTACAGTTATGAAACTTAGAAAATTGCTGGAGTAACTGGATCTGTATTAGCATGCATTTTCTATGTGTGTGAACATAGATCCAATGATATGGACAGATTTTAAATATTTTTCTTAGAAAGTTGCTGGAATAAATGGATCCATGTTAGCATGCATTTTCTTTGTGGTTGGAGATCTGTGTTAACATGCATTTTGTGTGTAAGAACAAAGACCCAGTTTGGGTTCGTGAAGGGCTGATCTTCTCTCCTGAACCTGATTGACTTCTTCAAATCAGTCTCCAGAGCTGTGGATGAGGGTAAGGTGGTCCACACAGCCTATCTGGACCTCACCAAGGCCTTCAACACCATCCCCCACTCTGGAATCATAGATAAACTTACTAAGCTGGGCATAAATCCCTACGTCACTCGATGGGTAGCCAACTGGCTTTCTGGCAGATCCCAGACTGTAAAAGTAGCCGACTCCAAATCCAGCTCCAGACAAGTGGAGTACCACTGGGTTCAGTCCTGGGAGCGCTCTTGTTTGGCATCTACTTCTCTGAAGTACAGGCTAACACTGAGGGACTCTGGCTAACAAAGTTCACAGATGACTGCAAACTGGGAGCCATTATTGAATCCCCAAATTATGTGGATATTCTACAAAAGGGCCTTACAGAAACAGATGATTGGTGCCAGAGCCATGGGCTCAAGCTTAATGCCAAGAAATGTATAGTTATCCCCTTTGGGAAAAACCATATGCCCATGAATTACCCCATAGGTGGCAGTACACTAAACACCAAAAGTGTGATGAGAGAATTGTGGACAGTGGCGTCACCTTTGATAACCACATCGCCACAACAGTCAGGAAGTCCTTCTATGTGGCACACATCATCATCACTAAGGGGTTTTCCTCCAGAAAAAAGGAGGTCATTGTCCCACTGTACTCATCCCTCATTAGACCCATTATAGAGTACAATGCCCAATTTGGTATGTACCTCAGAAGACATCTGCAACAGCAGGGAAGGCTGCAGAAATGCCTCACTAAAAGAATCACAGGCCTAAAGCAGATTCCCTATGCAGACAGTCTAAAAAAACTCCAGCTATACTCTGTGGCATATTGTCTACACAGAGGTGATCTCTGCTTAACGTACAAGGCCATGTCAAACCTTGAGCTGATGGACATGCTCCACTTAAAGAAATTCCACTCCCTCAGAGCCACACGCTCCAGGGATCTAAACCTTGTCATTACAATGAACAAAACATGCTGGAGGGATAGGTTCCTGACCCAGAGACTCCCCATACTCTGTAATAGACTGCCCATACATGTCAAGCAGAGCGCCTCCTTGGTCCTCTTCAAAAGGAACCTTGACGATTGGATGGGAGATAGGAAATTCACCCCAGGGATCATGTCAGTTGTCCTGCTAGACAGGGTCCAGGGAAGTAAATATTGTGGGAAGAAATATCCAGGGAATTGTTATGGGTAGGCTTGTATAGTCCATAGGGTCGATAGCCTAGTACCAACCTATAATAGAGACAGGTTTTACATTTTGCTGTTATAAACTTATAAAGTTGCTGTAGTAATTGTTTCTGTGTTGGCATGCATCTTTATGTGTGAATAGACCCAATAATATGGACAGATTTTAAATATTCCTCAACTTAAAAATTTGCTGGAATAACTGAATCTGTGTTAGCATGCATTTTCTTTGTGGTTGGTAGAATAACTGGATCTGTGTTAGCATCCATTTTTGTGTGAGCAGGCCCACACATAGGGGCTCATTTTAAATACCACAGTTATAAACTGGAAGAACTGTATCTGTGTTAGCATGCATTGTCTAAGGTATGACATACAAGGCCATGTACAACCCAAAAGTGATGGACAAGCTCCACCTAAAAAAAAACAAATCTCCAACAGCCACACACTCTAGGGATCTAAACCTCACCATAACGATAAATAGGATGTGCTGGAGGGATAGATTCCTGTCCCAGAGACTCCCCATGCTTTGGAATATGATTCCAATCTACATTAGACAGAGTTCCTCACTAGCACTCTTCAAGAGAAACCTTGACGAGTGGGTGGGAAACAGAAAATTTACCCCGGGGATCACTGCAGTGGCTCTGCTGGACAGAGGTGCAGGGAACTAATGGCTCTGTTGGACCGAGGCATAGGGAACTAATCTAAGGGGGCGGCGAAAGCCAACACATTCTGGCTTTGGGCAGATAGCCTAGTACTTGCCTATGAAGTCTGCACAAAACCAAATATGATGGATGAGGGGACAAAGCCCAGAAATTAGCAACAGATAAAGTACTGGTCTTAATAAACTTAGAAAGCTTGCTGGTATTAGTTGCAGAGTTTCACAGTTTTGCATTCTGTTTCATGTTTTTACAGCACTGCAGTTTTAATAACCACATATGTTCTACATTTTCTGTTGTATTATATGCTGGAATTTACTTCAGTTTGTGTTTACTGTTTAGGACATAAGTAGCATATTAATCTTCATACTGTGTAATGAAATACCACTCAGTTCTTGTTCATGTCAACTGTCATAGCTTTAGTTTAAGGTGCTGTGCTGTTTTTTCAGTGCTGCAGGCACTGTTGGCTGAAAAGTCTTAATACAAATACATGAGTTAGGGAGAATTATTTGCTCTTTTACTTACAACATGAAGCAGCCAGAGTTGTTGTGTCTTTCAGCTTTTCCCGGTTAGGGGTCGCCACAGTGGAACTCCGGTCCGCTAATGATTGGCAGTAGATATTTACGTGCCGAGTTGCCAGCCCTGACGCACAACCTTCAATTAAGGCATGCCCATTCACGCATGTCTTCACACAGAAGACACTCTAGCTGAGAATCGAACACGACAATGTCTTACTGTGAGGCAACAATGCTACCGCAGCACCACCACTGCAGTATGAAGCAGCCAGAGTGAAGGATAAAAAATTCATAGGTGTGTTAACACCATTAAATTGGATAGAATTGCAGCTTAAGCGTTATAACTCTATCCTGTTACTATCGTCTTAACAGATATATAATACAGTGGAACAAGAGAAAAACCTGCCTATTTGTTATTGGTTCTATTTGCATTGTACTGTGGCCATCATGGCATTTTGCATTATACTGTATTTAGGTTGAGTGGTGTGGTGAACTTCTGTGTAAACATGTAAGCTGACTACAGATCCTCCATTGCTCTCTTGACCTAATGCTGGAAAATGCTGTTGCCCCCTATTTTAAAGCTTCTCTGGATAACTGATCCACAACTGAGATATTGGCAGGTAACCTGCTTTAGGCTTCAACATGCCTGAAATATTAGATGTACTGGTAGCTAGAAATCTTATGCATTTTCCCTGCCCCAGTAGAGAAAAATACAGTTACTAAACTTGTATTTATTGGGCATCCAGTGAGTTGTTTATGCATTCCTGCTGCTTATTTTCACTGTAAAGCTAGCATCCAGTCTGACTGAATCTGAAATGTAACTAGGCTCCACTAGCCTTCCCCATGCTACACAGCTCTGAAGTACACATGGCAGTAGTACATATTTTTCATGTACTGAGAAAATGTTCTGGCCAAAAACGAGCCCTTGGTTAGTTAGCATTTCACTGGAATGTTGCCTGTAGAAATGTAAATTTGCATTGCCCTGACTTTAATAAGCAGAAGAAATGTGCGTGTCTGATTGTGAGTTTGTGTTGTATGAATGGAGTCTATACTGAAATGAAAAATGTCAGGTGCACAGCCTACCATGATGTGGTAGAGGGGCTTGTTAGAGTGAATGGCTGAGCCTGTCTCCCCCTGTTGACTGGGTGGTGGGCTGCTGCCTGTGAATGTTTAGGATGCTATTAAATGCACCTAAACCAGAGAGGCCAACAGCCCAGCTTAGATGGTTCCCATTTGGACTGGATTGTGGGTTGCTTATTGCAAATGGTTTAGGGTGCTTTTTTTAAGGTATCAAAACCAGAGCAATCATAAGCTCCTAGCAGCCGTTACTGTCCACTGTGGTTGTGTGAGGTGTGACTGGACATCTGCAAGACTGGCTGCTGGTTTTTCCCTTTTCTGGCTGGTGGTTGGTGGTGTGAATGAACCTCTGTATGACTGGCTACCGTGATATGGTACAGAGGCTTGGTGCAGTAAACCACTGCTACTAAATACCAGTTAAGAGTGACTGTGGAATCCCACAGGGACTGTTCCCCCACTCTGGAATCATAGATAAATTTACTAAGCTGGGCATTAATCCCTGTCACTCGGGTTGCCAACTGGCTTACTGACATCATTACATTCCTATTACTGCATCCACTTTAAAGCACACTTCAACCGGATCCAACTTTAACATTGCCTCTCAACCTTTAATTGATGACTCCATCTCTACCATTTTTAATTTATCAGACAAATCTTTATCCGAAGACCACATTAAAGTGCTACAAAAAGGACATTCATTTGCTCCAGCACAGAGAGCAAAACTACCTGATTTGCTTATGGATTTCAGATTGTTTGCTAGAAAATTGAATTTACAAGTGTTACTTACTGATAATGATTGCAGAAGTTCATTCAGTGATTCCCAACACTCTTTATCTTCTTCTCAGTTAAACATTGCAAATAACTCAGAAGAAGTTATTTCCACTGATGTTTCTAATGTTGATGCCAATGCACTTGTTTCATGTTCTAAAGTTAACAGTAACATTAATACTACCATTTTACGTAAAAAGAGTTTGTTTAATCCACCATTACATAATACCATTTCTGCCTTCACCAGAGTGTGTGAGAATGACATTAGGCAAGCTATTAATTCTGAATGTAATAACAAATGGTTTAACCTTACACACAATGAAAAGTTAGCTTTGAAAGATTTAGCAAATGACTGCAATTTACGGATTATGAAGGCAGATAAAGGAACTGGAGTGGTTCTCATGAATCAAAAAGATTATGTAACTAAAATTGAATGTACTTTACTGAATGATGATTTTTATCAAGAAGTTCCCATAGATTTTGTACACACACGATTTGCACATATTGACACTGTACTCAATTCCTTAGTCAAGAACCACAACATAACATATGAAGATTTCTTGTTCATGCACACTCCTAATCCTAGTTTGGGAAAACTGTTTGGAATTCCCAAAATACACAAAGACGTCCACAACCCACCTTTCAGATTAATCATTTCTAATAATAGAACTAAAACAGAAAGAATTGCACAATATGTTGATTTTGTTTTGAACCCAGTGGCTCAGTCTAACCCTTTTTACATTAAAGATTCTTGGGACTTCCTGAATAAACTACATGACTCCAATTTTAATGGCCATGGTAAAATCCTTGTTACTCTTGATATAGTAGCCTTGTACACCAACATTCCTCATCAAGAAGGCTTAGCTTATGTCAAACATTTTTTGCACAAATTCATGAAATTTTCTAAGTCCAGGATTGACACCCTACATACCCTAATGTCATTGGTTTTGGATAACAATTATTTTCATTTTAACAACATTATCTTCAAACAAGTCAGAGGAGTAGCCATGGGCACCAAAATGGCCCCAGCATTTGCAAACGTTGTTTTATCTGAATGGGAATTAGATACCTTAGTACACCTCCCAGGTTTTGAACTCACTGAACACTACTGCCGCTTTATAGATGACATCTTCTTTGTGTGGAAGGGTACAGACTCACAACTTCAAATGTTTGTTGATTCCTTATCTGACAGTATAGGGTTCCTTCAGTTTGTCATGGCAGGGAAAGGTTCCTCAGTGTCTTTTCTAGACTCTCCTCAAATATTTTCAGAAAAAAAAACCTACGGAAATAGTTATTTAGACTTTAATAGTCAACATCCATGGTTCATGAAAAAGAATGTTGTGAAAGGTCAGTTTGTTAGACTGTCTAGACTAATAAGTAATGATTATTCCTTTGAAAGAGAATGTGATTTTTTGTCTGCTTTATTTGTACAAAAGAATTACCCTTCATGTATGGTGAATAGTATTAGAATGGAAGTCACTAGTAATAGATTCACAAGATTTAAGCCCATTTTAAAGTTTGGATTTCTACACAACAAAACTCCTGCCAACACGGATGTTGTTGAAAGCTGGTCTTGCAGCTTTGCGTTACCCATTAGCAGGGACATGCTTTGCATCAGAAATATTGTCTCCCAGAATTGGAGAATACTAACAAGTGATAATTCCATCAAAGATGTTTTGGGTCCCACCCCTAAGTTTTCTTTTAAGAAAACTAAAACCTTCAAGTCTATGTTTGAAAGAAATGACACAGCATATCTGCTCACACAACATACAAAGATTAACAACTCTAAAGGAATGTTTTCTTGTGGTAAATGTGTTGCTTGCGAGTATATTTTCATAGGAGACAAGTTCTGTTTCTCACATTGCAATGTCCCAGTGTTTTTCAAGAAAAGTTACAACTGCAATAGTTCCATGGTTGTGTATGCAGCTATTTGCACATCTTGTTCTTGTTTCTATATTGGTAAAACTACCA
The DNA here is from genome assembly GCF_019279795.1 of Protopterus annectens. NCBI lineage: Eukaryota > Metazoa > Chordata > Ceratodontiformes > Protopteridae > Protopterus > Protopterus annectens. The sequence continues at coordinate 1,130,964,917 of NC_056746.1, forward strand.
GAAAATTGAGTGATAGAATCAAAGAACATAATGCTGCAATAAGATTTAAGGATTGCTCTAATGCATTAGGCAAACACAGCTTGTCATGTTCTACTTTTTCTAAATTCAAATTTTTAATACTTGAACAAGTGGATAATTTCTTTGGTGATGCTGATGGTTTACTTCAAGTACTAGAACTAAAATGGCAGCTTCATTTAGAAGCTGACTACCACCCAGGCTTAAATGAATCTTTGAATTTGAAGTGTGCTTTAAAGTGGATGCAGTAATAGGAATGTAAGGATTTCACCATTGTTGTTCAGCTCATGTTTTATTCATGACTGTAAATAGAAACTTAGCAGTCATTGGTCACTGATGCATTATTATTATTGTGTATGATACTTTATTGGTTATTATTGTTGTTTATATAGCAAGTGGAGTGCTGTTTCTGTTTATTCTGAAGAAGTTCCTATACATTAAAGGACGAAAGCTCAATTAACATTGAGGGTTATGTATATATATATATATATATATGTGTGTATATATATATATGTATATATAACTACATTCTTCAGGGTTTAATGGCCATGGCAAAATGTTAGTCACTCTGGATGTAGTGGCATTATATACTAGTATTCCACATCAAGAAGGTTTAGCGTATGTTAAGCACTACTTACATAAATTCATGAAATTTTCAAAACCTAGAATTGATACTTTACATACACTTATGTCACTGGTTCTAGACAATAATTTTTTTCATTTTAATAATGTTATTTACAAGCAAGTAAGGGGAGTAGCCATGGGCACTAAAATGGCCCCAGCATTTGCCAATGTGGTTTTATCTGAGTGGGAATTGGATACCTTGGTGCACCTTCCAGGTTTTGAGTTAACAGAGAATTACTGCCGTTTTATTGACGATATTTTCTTTGTATGGAAGGGCTCTAATACACAACTGCAAATGTTTATTGATTCATTGTCAGAGAGTATAGGGTTTTTACAGTTTGTTCTGGCAGGCAAAGGTTCTTGTGTATCTTTTTTGGACATTTCTATATCAATACATGAATCAACTGGTCTCCTTTCCTCCAATATCTTCAGAAAGGAAACTTACAGGAACAGTTACTTGGATTATAACAGCCAACATCCATGGTTTATGAAGAAGAATGTAGTGAAAGGTCAATTTGTTAGACTGTCCAGACTTGTAAGTGAAGATGACACTTTTCAAAAAGAATGTGACTTTTTGTCTACATTATTTTTACAGAAAAATTACCCTTTGCATATGATACGCAACATTAGAAAAGAAGTGTCACTTAATAGATTTACCAGGTTTCAGCCTATTTTGTTATATGGTTTTCAACACAAAAGGGTTTCATCTACTAATGATGATAATTGGTCTTCCAGTTTTGCACTTCCCATTAGTACAGACATGCAAAGCATTAGAAGTGTTCTTTCTAACAACTGGAGAATTTTACTTAGTGATCACTCCATTAGAGAAGTACTAGGTCCTACTCCCAAGTTTTCTTTCAAGAAAACTAAAACTTTTAAGTCCATTTTTGAGAGAGATGATAATGTTTATTTACTTACTAAACACAACAGAATAAATCATTCCAAGGGAATGTTTTCTTGTGGTAGATGTGTAGCCTGTGATTTCATTTACATTGGTAATTCCTTCTGTTTTCAACACTGCAATCTTTCTGTGTTTTTTAAAACCAGTTACAACTGCAACAGCACTCTAGTTGTATATGCTGCAATCTGTGATACCTGTTCTTGTTTTTACATAGGCAAAACCACAAGAAAACTTAGTGACCGTATAAAAGAGCACAATGCTGCTGTCAGGTCAGCTGACACCTCCAATGCTTTAGGCAAACATAGTGTGTCCTGCAATAATTTTGTCAAGTTCAGATTTTTAGTACTTGAGCAAATACATAACTTCTTTGGTGATACTGACGGTTTATTGCAAGTGCTGGAACTTAAGTGGCAGTTACATTTAGAAGCTGATCATTTCCCAGGTTTGAATGAATCTTTAAATTTAAAATGTGATTTTAAAAGTAATGTAAAGATTATCCAATTCAATGCTTTTGAACACCATTAATAATCTCTCCAGCCTAAAAACCAATGGTTTGCATTCATTCACCTCCCTAAACTGTCTATTATCTGAGGGTTTATTCCAACTACTCGAGCACGGGGATGCCCCTGACAACAGAAAAGGATTAAAAGACTCGTGTTGATGAAGAAAGGACAAAATCTCATGATCTGGAGCAGGATCTGAGAACACTGCGGAGTAAGTACTGGATCTGGGCCCTCGAAGACCCGTAAAACCATCTGCTGTATCAGGGATATACTGGTCACTACATCCAGAACCTTGGGGAATGGACCTACCCTGTTGCAACATCAGGGTGTTGTCATCACTCCGTACTTGATGGTTACTGCAACCAGAACTTAGGGGAATGGACCTACCCTGTTGTAACGACAAGGTGTTGTCATCACTCAGTATTTGATGGTGCACATTATTTGTCATCTTTATTTATGCAGAAAAATTACCCAGCCAGATTGGTTTATAATATTAGAAATGACATTAAACAAAGAAGGCATATTTCCTTTAAACCCATTTTGTTAAATGGATTTACTAGTCATAGAAATTTAACTAATATTGATGAGGACAGTTGGTCATGTAGCTTTGCGTTGCCCATTAGCAGAGACATGCACAACATCAGAGGCATTCTTAACAATAATTGGAGAATTTTATCTAGTGACAACTCCATCAAAGACCTACTGGGACCAGTTCCTAAGTTTTCTTTTAAAAAAAACAGAACCTTCAAATCATTATTTGAGGGCAATGATAAACCGTTTTTACTGACCCAACATTTACCAGTTAATGACTCTAAGGGGATGTTTCCTTGTGGTAAATGTGTAGCATGCAATTACATTTTCACAGGAGACACTTTTTGTTTTTCTCACTGTAATGTTTCAGTGCCCTTCAGGAAGGCTTTCAATTGCAATAGCACTATGGTTGTCTACGCAGCTATCTGTACTTCCTGTTCTTGTTTCTACATAGGGAAAACCACTAGGAAATTGAGTGACAGGATTAAAGAGCATAATGCTGCCATTCGGTTTAGGGATTCCTCTAATGCCTTAGGCAAACATAGTATGTCTTGCAATAATTTTTCTATGTGCAAGTTTTTAGTGTTAGACCAGGTTGAAAATTTCTTTGGGGATGCAGATGGGTTGCTGCAAGTTATTGAGTTAAAATGGCAACTATATTTGGAAGCTGATTATTACCCAGGTCTGAATGAGGCCTTGAGCCTTAAATGTGTGTTGAAATGGTTGCAATGACCCCTTGTCTAAAATTGGTTGTTAGACCATTTTTTGAGTTTAACCTTTGTGTATTTTATATACCTTTTCATTCCTATTCAGGATAACTACTTCATTCATGTTTTATTCATGTTACCAGGCTAGGTTTCATTTATGCATGTCTTATTCATGTTACCAGGTTAGGTTCTGTTCATGCCTGTTTTTATTGGATATCCTGAATTTTACATATGTATGTACTCTTTAGCTATTATTGGATATTCCATTCATGTATATGTATATGCACATTTATGTCACCATTTTTCATTGGCTGTTATTTGGGTTTATAACTCAGTGGAAAGCTCTGTTGTATGTATT
>NC_056746.1:1130969055-1131039055 GCF_019279795.1 Protopterus annectens
GGTTTTTTGGGGAGATAGTGGTGCCATTGTTAGATGTGACAGAGAATGAAAGTGTGGCAGATTTACTAGTGGGGGGTGAAGAGTAGAAGTTTAGTTTTATTGGGGTTCAGTAGTAGGCATTGGTTGGTGAGCCAGTTCTCAATAGTGTTAAATGTATTTTGGGTTAAGATTTGTAGATCAGATGGGGAGGTGGCTGAACAGAGGAGAATGGAATCATCTGCATATTTAATACAGGAAGGTATAGGGATAGCAGTGTGAAGATTATTGATAAAATAGATAAGTGTAGTGGGCCTAGTATGGAGCCTTGAGGGACACCAAGTGTGAGAGGTAGCTGACTGGAGAGTTTGCCCTGCTATAGTACTGCCTGTTGTCTACCAGTTAGGTAGGACTGGAACCACTGGATAGTGTGAGTGTTGAGGGAAATGGATTTGAGAGAAAGAATGAGAAATTCATGGCTGACCATATCAAAGGCTTTTGATAGGTCAAGGAAGAGGGTGGAGGTTAACCTATTGTCATTTCTGTTATTGTTTATGGCATTAGTAAAGGAAAGGAAAGGAGGGTTGAGGTGGTGCTGTGGGGTATGCAGCTATGCTGGATAGTAAGTTAATCTGTGTAAGGTATTGCATTAGTTGCTTGTGTACACATTTCTTCATTATTTTGGCTAGTGGGGAAAGAATGGCAATGGGTCTATAGTTGGACATGTCTATTGAGCTACCACCTTTATGGAGTGGGATGACGTGGGATATTTTCCAGAGGAAGGGGATAGCATTTTCGGATACGGTTCTGTTGATAAGGATAGATATGGGATATGCAATGGCATCTGCAGCAATTTGTAGGTACTCTGCAGAGAGGAGGTCAGCAGCGAGGGTGGTAGGTTTTAGTTTTTTTAGGAGAATTTTGATAAAAGTGGATATTGGTTGGAGGCTAAATTCTGGGTGATTTGTGGATAATAGGGTTACCACCTGTCCCACTTTGTGAGGGACAGTCCCTTTTTGGGCAGTTGTGTTCTCCAAAGAAATTGAAAAAATGGCATATGTCCTGAGATTTTAGGACAAACATATTTCCTATATTTTATGTAATAGTTGCATAAAACAGTTATTCTGTATTTGAAACACCTAAATGTTACAAGACATAGAATAAGCAACTAAAATGCTACAAGAATAAGTTTTTATTTAGGCAAAAAAGTGAAGTTATGTTCTTTGTACTGGCCGTGGGTATGTTTTACCCTGCAAAATCTGACGTTTGTATCAAAAATGTCCCACTTTGGCCATTTGAAACGGTGGCAACCGAGTTAAATAATTTAGGCGTGTGGTTTAAGTTTGTGGAAGTTAGGTGATTTGCTAGGGATTGGACTGTTTCAGTGAAAAAGTTATTATAAGCTCTAGCTATGGTCTCTGGGAAACTATGGGTATGATTAGCCGGGGTTGGGGTGGTAGAATGTCCTGGATGAAGTAGTTGATTTAAGCCTGCCCAGAACTTTTGGAGGTTGTTTTTGTGTTTTTGTAGGAGAATGACACACAAAAATCTATTTTACTGGATAAAAAAAGCAGCTTTTTTTATCCAGTAAAATAGATTTTTGTGTGTCATTCCTGAGTTGACAATATTTTAGATTGTCAAGTGGGGCTTTGGTTGTTCTCCAGCTGGCCCAGACTCTGTTTCTAGCTTTGATTTTAGATTTTGTCTCTTTTGTGAGCCATGGTGCTGTGTTTGATCTAGATTTTATTGTACGTGCTGGAGCATGGAAAGTCAAGGATACTTAGGAGTTTAGTGTTAAAGTGAGCTACAGCCTCTTCTAATGGTAGATTTTTTTAGTTTGACCAGTCAACTGTTTCTAGTTCGTTTAGGAATATTGCAGTGTCAAGGTTTTTTCTGTTTCTCACTGTTTTACATTTGGTCTGGTGAGGGTTTCCTACCTTATGTTTTATGATATAGGTTAGAAAATGGTCGCTAAGGTTTTCAGGGAGAGTGCAGCAGTACACAGTTGGGGTTGGTTGTTAACTAGGATCCAGTCCAGGACACTTTCCCTGTTGGTTGGTTTGTTTATCCTAAATGGAGGTTATGGTCTGGTTTAAAACCTGATAAGTTTATAGGAGTGAGGGGGGTTCAAAGGAGCAGGGGTGCCAGTCGGTGTTAAAGTTACCAAGAACTATGGTTTCTTGGGGTTAAGTAGTGGATAACCAGTACAGGATATCCTCTAGGGTATTTACATTGTTGCCTGGCAGACTGTATCCACAGACTATGTTTAAACATTTGTACTGGTTAATCTGTAATTTGGTTATGAGGAGTTCAGTATTGTTGAATTGGGGTGGTTGAATGGTGTCTCTGTTAACAGAGTGTTTTTGTAAAGGACTGCTATCCCACCTCCTTTCCTAGTAGCAAGGTATAACCGGTGTATATTATATCCTGTGGGTAGAATCTTATTGTCGGTAGTACCAGGGTTTAGCCAGGTTTCCGTAAGACACAATGTCTGGGGAGTGGGTTGCTAGGAGGGCATGTAGGTTGGAAATCTTATTGTTAATACTTCTAATATTTAGGTGAAATGCTAGGAGGGAACTAGTGGGAGTAAAAAGGGGTAACTTGACTGTGAGGGTTGTGGTAGGGGAGTGGAGGTTATTGGGTGTGGGTGGGCCAGGGTTGGGATGAATATCCCTGTGTGTTATAAGGTTATAGTGACAGGACATTCTGAGCTTTAGGAGTTTATTAGTTTTATATAGTCTTTGTCTTTAGGATTGTGTTTTGCAGTTTTACAGGGTGATATATTATTGAGGGTCATATATTCGGTTTGCTGGGGATGGCACGGTGTTTGGTGTTATGTGTGATGTCATGGGTGTCTGTTTGACCTTGTGGGTAGTGAATATATATATATATGGATGCAGATGTTTTGGTCAACATTTTAGTTCACTGATTTTGCTGACTAAACACAGGACTGACGTGTGTGCAAGACCTCACAATTGTCAGGGTTTGGGAACATTCCCCTGCCTTGATTTTGTGTGATATTGGAGTTAATATGTTTAACTTGCAGACAGTGTGGAGGGTGCAGGGGGGCTTGCCTCCCCTTGCAATAAATGTTTAATGTTTTTTTTTTTTGTTTACAGTTTTACATGCGCCAAGGTTGTTTATTGGCGCTGGCATACTAGTAGTTCAACATTTACATTTTCAGCATATTGTGGTATGTGTTTTTGACATGTACAAATGTAAATATCGATCAAAGCATACAATGAACATGACACACAAGTGTTCACATACGTGTATATACACACACATGAACGTGTGTGTATAAATATATACACAGGCATGCATATAAAAAAGGGATATGACCAACAGGGTGTGCAGCCTTAAAGAAATAGGAAGCCCTACATACATATAAAAAAAAATGCCCAAAAGCTATGCAAAGAATCAGAACTGGTGAATAAATCTAGAGCAATGGTGCAAAATTACTCCAGCCACAGAAAAAGGTACAAGGACAAATGTGATGAATATTTAAACACTCAACAGCAGACAAGTTAGACGACAACAGGAGGAACATAAAATGAAGTCATGTAGCCCCCCTGTATAAGGGAAAGGACAAAAGTAACAGAAGTGAGCACATGGGAGAACAGGAGGCACTATAGGTTATACTGAAGCCTGGAAATGGCAGCACAATCTACAAAACAGCTATACAGACTTCCAAACTCTACTAAATGTGGAAGGAAAATACAATGAAATCAACACATGCCATCTTTAGGGGAATTGTTAATAGAAACCAAATACATCAAATTTTAGTTAAGCACTTTGGCTATTGCCACATCTAACAGCAGGCTCATTCCTGACGACCACAACAGGGGGGAGGTCTCAGACCAATAGCAATAGAGCCTACTTGAGAAAAGGCGAGACTGATTATAGTCTCAGATGCATTTCAAATCTGGGATAAGGACATGAACCAAGATCTCAAAATGGGTATCCATTCTGAAAATAAATAAATAAATAAACAATCAACCAAGAAAACAGGATAGTGACCAAGGGAGGTAGGGAGGAAATAAACTCCAGCAAAAAGTATTATTAAATAACAATGGGGATATTACAAAATTCTGGCAAGGAGTACCTCTGCATACTAAACAGCAAACTGTAGCCCCCCCCCCCAACAAAAAAAAATTCAAACTGGTTTCATATTTATTTGTCTTTGTTGATTGGGAAAGATGGACTGGGTAAAGCCCATTTTCAGAGGTGGCCCAGGGAGAAAAGTTCCACATTTAAGTTTCACACGTTGGACACTATAACTGCAGGGAAAACATCTGCACATGAACTTTTTTACATTATTTTTAAATATTTCTTAATGAACACGGCATTTTAATACAAAAAGGCAGCAGAGAAATTACCATATATTGGCTAGTTATTGAATAGAAAACAAAATACAACAATAGTCACTGTATGACGGCTGCAGGGAAAGATCAAACTGGAGTATTTTAAGGTTAGTAATTTCATAGACAGACAAGTAGTAATGTTGCTTAAAATTGATAAGAGATATGAAAGCATAACTTATGGAAATGAGCACGAGAATAAATGGACAGAGAAGGAAAGTACAGTTGTGTACACTTACCATAAATGTAGATGTTCGCGTGTATTCACTGTTGCAGTGCTTACAAAATGGGCTATCCAGCTCCTGTTAGCCCACAGTCAGCCAGAATACCAAAGTCCTTGGTATAGGATGCCGGCTGCCCTCAGTTTAGGCCTGACATCAGGTACAAAGGAAGGCAGCCAATGTCATTTCCTCAGTTTTTCTTGCCTTAACTGTCAGGAGCCCCCAATAAAAGGTTAGACCAGGAAAAGAAAAATCCAGTCTGTGCCCTAGGAAAAAAGGGGGAGGGAACCAGAACTGCAACAGTGAATACACTCGAACATCTACATTTATGGTAAGTGTACACAACTCTACTACGTTCATCGTGTTTCACTGTTGCAGTCCTTACAAAATGGGTTGATTCCCAAAGCCCAGGAAAAAAAAAACAGAAGGGAGCAGGAACACCCACTGTTTAAGGGATGGTAAGGATGCTCTGCAGGTTTACCTTTATAATAGTGAAACACAGTGGTGCGATTGCTCATATGAACGAATCGTAACCATGAAACTTACAACAGCGACAGTTGTAAATGTTCGAAAATCAGCAAATCGAAAAGCCGATTTGCTGAGTTTCGAACACTGTGGAAAAAAATTTGATAAAATGTAATGCACCCCCCCCCCCCCCATTTTATTATTCTAACTCCGAGATCGCACTACAGTGGGGAAAGGAACCATTTTCCGATCCCCACTATAGTGCAATTTGCCCCAGTATGTCGAATGTGCAATGAGCGAATCTCACTGTGCATTTGCTCATTGCACATTCGAACCATTTTCTGTTCAGCGTTTGCAAATTTTGCAAACTGCCTTTCAGAAAATTGCTGTTCGCCCTTGTGCAATACGCACATGTAAAAGTAAACCTGCCCTGCAACACTACAGTGGCAAGACCAGCCCAGGACTTGGAAAACAAGGGTAAATTGTAATGTTTAGTGAAAGTGTGGACAGATGTCCATGTAGCCAATTCCATTATGTCCCTAGTAGGTACACCTCTTAAAGCTGCTGAGGTAGAGGTTGCCTTAGTAGAATGGATCCTAATACTCTGAGGAGGAAACTTGTCATGAAAGTAACAAAAGTGAATACAATGAGCAATCCACTTAGAAATGGTCTGTTTAGAAATAGCTTTTCCCTGAGCTCCAGGAGCAAAACTGACCAACAACTGATCCAACTTTCGAAAAGATTTAGTCCTGTCCAGGTAAAAATCTAAGCTATCTATGCACATCCAGGGAATGCAATAACCTTTCCCCTTTATTCTGAGGATTAGGAAAGAAGGTAGGCAGGTGGATAGACTGGTTAAAAGTCAGGCTAGAAACCAGCTTAGGCATAAAGGAGGGATTAGTTCGAAGAGAAACTCGATCCACATGGAAAAATGATAAAAGGCTCTACTGCCATTAAGGCCTGCAGCTCAGAAACTCTTCTAGCTGAACTAATATCCAAGAGAAAGGCAGTTTTCCAGGAGAGAAACTTCAGGACTGCTGAGGCAGCTGGCTCAAAAAGAGGCAGAGTAAGTTTCTCAAGTACAAAATTGAGATCCCAAGTAGGAGTAGGAGCCCTTCTGGGAGGCTTTAAATTGCTAGCTCCCCTGAGGAACTGTTTCATCAAGGGATGAGAGAAAATGGGATGCTCAAAGGAACAATGAGCAGAAATAGCTGAAGCATAGATTTTGATAGAAGAAAAGGAAAGTCCACCATTAAGCAAGCCTGACAGACAGTCAAGAATAAGAGGAAGAGTAGGTTGAGAAAGGTCTTCCCCTCTAGTCTGCATCCAAATGGAGAATCGTTTCCACTTATCTACGTAAGATTTCCTAGTGCTAGGCCTCCGGGCCTCACAAAGGACCTCAACCACTTGTTGGGAAAGGTTTAAATTATGAGCCAAGCTGCCAAATGCAGGGTCTGAAGATGAGGATGCAGAATCCCCCCCCCCCCTGAACCAAGAGATCTGGTATCAGGGGAAGAGGCCAAGGCTGAGACTGGGAGAGACTGCAATGTAGTGGATACCAGTGTTGTCTGGGCCAGTCTGGAGCTATGATGATGGCCCTTGGTTTTTCGTCCCTTATCTTTAACAGCACTCTGGGAAGAAGAGGCTGAGGAGGGAATGCATAGATCGAGAGCTGTGTCTGGGGAAGGACAGAGCATACACTTTGCTTTGTTGTGGTGATCCCTGGTGAAAAAGGTTGGAAGAAGGTGGTTGCTTGGAGATGAGAAGAGATCCATCTGGGGAGTGCCCCAACCCTGAATGATGCGATAGAAGATGGTCTTGTTTAGTTGCCACTCGTGAGGATCCAAGACCTGCCTGCTCAACCAGTCTGCCAAGGTGTTGAACCTTCCTGGAAGAAACTGAGCTGTCAGATGAATGCCCATGGAAGCTGCTATGGACCACAGTATCATGCTTTGTCTGCACAGGGGGTAAGAGTGCGTCCCTCCCTGCTTGTTGATGCATCACGATTGTGGTGTCATCTGTCCTGACCAGAAGAGTACCAGGAGACAGAAGATGTTTGAAAGCCATCAAGGCCTGCTAGACTGCCATAAATTCCTTCAGATTTATGTGCAAATGAACCTGTTGAGAGTTCCAAGTCCCCTGAATGCATCTGCCCTCTAAATGTGCTCCCCAAGCTTAGTCCGAGGCATCTGTGGTGAGAGTCTGGCTAGCAGGAGGTGGACAGAAAGGCAGGCCTTTGTTCTGTGCACAGGCCGTCGCCCACCAAAGGAACTCCATCTGCAGGCAGGGAATCAAAGTATCAAGTCTAAATCTTAAGTGTGTTGACACCAAAGGTTTTTGAGGTACCATTGTATTTACCTCATATGCAGTCTGGCATATGGAATCATCAGAATACATGAAGCCATGAATCCCAGGGCTTGTAGGAATTGCCTTGCAGAGAACTGGGTCATGCTTGACAAATTTTTGAAATAATTCGAAAGATCCATTTGTTTTTCTTGAGGGAGGAATACCATCTGGGCGGCTGTGTTCAGGCTCACTCCCAGGAATACAATCTCCCTGGTAGGTACCAGTTTTGACTTCTTTTTGTTGATGGTGTAGCCCAAAGAGGTGAGAAGGTTCTTTACAAAGTCCAAATCCTTTAGAAGTTGCTCTGGAGAGTTTGCCTGAATAAGACAATCGTCCCAGTAAGGGTAAATCTGAATGTTTCTTTGCCCGCAAAAAGCAATGACTGGAGCCAGGCATTTGGTAAAAACTCTGGGAGCAGTAGATAAGCCAAACGGCAGTGCAGAGAATTGGAAGTGCCTGTTCCCCACCCTGAAGCGAAGGAACTGCCAGTAGCATTCCTTTATTGGGATGTGCAGATAAGCATCTTTGAAATCCAAAGTCACCAGCCAGGAATCCTTGGCCAGCATTGGCAGCAACTGCTGAAGAGTGAGCATTTTGAATTTGGGAATCACCAGAAAAGTGTTTAGAATGGACAAATCCAGAATAGGGCACCAGGTGCCCCCTTTTTTGCAACCAGGAAAAATCTTGTGTAGAAATCCTGGCCTATCTGTAATGCAGGAACTGGCTCTATTGCTCCCAGGTTTAGCAAAGAAGAAACTTGTTTTTCTGCTTCTGCCCTTTGATTTGGGGGGATATCTGGGTATCCTTGGTGGACAGGGAAGGTGTGAAAGGAGAACTTGCAGCCTTGGGATACTATTTTGAGCACCCATTTGTCATCTGTGATGGTGAACCAGACATCTGCAAAAATGGCTAACCTTCCCCCAAAGGAAACCCTGGGCCTGCAGAGGCAGGCAGGGGAAGGCCAGAGTCATTGGGAATGCTTGTTTTGGGAGGTTGGCTTAGAACTCCCCGATTTTGAAGAGGAAGCCTGCCAGTGCTTAGCCTTTTGGGGGGTGGAAGTTGGTCCCTAGACGACCTGTAAACTCTAGGCCTAGTGCGACTCTGTTTACTAGGGTCAGGAAAAGTCCAATTCTTAGAAGAGTAATGTCTACTAAAACGAGAAGGCTGAACTTACAGAAAGTCCTTAACAGTTTGCACAGATTTGGCCTTATCCTCTAACTTTTTCAACACCTCTTCTGCTTTGCTACCAAAAAGATTGCCCTTGTGCAAAGACACATCCAGTAATTTAGATTTGACAGGTTCAGAAAGGGGCTGTTTCCTGAGCCACGCATGTCTTCTAATGACAGAACCAGTGGCTGCTGCCCTGCAAGACGCCTCCAAAGTGTAGAAACCACAATGTAGAGAATGTTTAGTGACAAGAGTGGCCAAATTCAATAAATCTTGCATATCCTTACTCTCCATCAGGGAAGGAACACCAGCAATTTTAGCCTTAATAGCCTCCAAAGTATGCTGCTGATGCTTAAGCATATGAAAAAGACAATTAACAGACCTAATAGCCAGGATGGAAGAAGTTCATAGGTTAGTACTAAGCTAACTGCCCTTGCGAGACATTTTAAGCCTAGCCAATTATTCCTTGTGAGACTCAAACCATGCACCTTGTATTTGCAAGGCAAACACCTTAACCATTAGGCCACCCTCCCAACTATTATAAACCTTTTACACCATCTATCCAAGGCCCTAGATTCCCTGTCAGAAGGAACAGGATTTTTAGCAACCGTGGCTTTAACACCCTCAGGACCCTGATAAATAATCTCTGTATCAACAGTAGGATTCTTGAAAAGGAACTGATGAGAATCAGGAACTCTAATACCGGTCAGGCTTTCTGGGAGCAGGAAGAACAGAATTAGGAGTCAAAGAATTCTCCATGAAAACATCAATAACTTCCAAAAAGTACAGTTTTGTACCTACCATAAATGTAGATGTCCGATAGGTATGCATCTGCAGTCCTTACATATGGGTTGTCCTGCCTCAGGCAGCCCTTCGGTCGGCCGGATTCCAAAGTCTGGGTCCGGCGTCAGCTGATGTCGCCCTTTTCCCCGACGTCAGAGCGCCTGGGGTATAAAAGCGTCAGCCGATGCCATCTTCCTCAGTTTTTCTTGCCCCAGATGCCAGGTGCCCTCTAAGGTAGGCTAAATTTGGAGAGATGCAAAAATTCCAAACATGCACAGCAATATAAAACAAATACACCATAATAGATAACCCCAGCTAGCTAGAAAGAGGGATAAGTACCCAAGGAATACCACAGAGGGGTAGGAGGGAGGGAAAGCCTGACTGCAGATGCATACCTATTGGACATCTACATTTATGGTAGGTACAAAACTGTACTATGTCCTTCAAGGATGCATCTGCGGTCCTTACATATGGGTAGAATACCATAGCCAAGCTGGGGGTGGTAGGACCTAAGAAAAGGATGGTGTAGGTAAAATGCCCTGCAGGACTGCAGTAGCAAAGCCTGCTCTGGATCTGGAATATAAAGGTAAGTTGTAATGCTTGGAAAATGTATGCACGGAGCTCCATGTAGCAGCTTCTAAAATGCCCTTTGTAGCCACCCCTCTTAAGAAGGCTGTGGAGGCGGCTGTGGCTCTGGTGGAATGAGGTCTAATGTTAGCTGGCACAGTTTTACCATGAAAAGAGTAACAGAATCGAATGCAATTCCCTATCCATTTTGAAATTGTCTGTTTGGAAATTGCTTTTCCTTATACACCAGCAGCATATGCTACAAAGAGCTGGTCAGTTTTTCTGTAAGTCTTAGTTCTGTCCAAGTAGTAGCGCAACTGTCTGTGAATGTCCAGGGTATGCAGAAGTTTCTCTCCTTTATTTTGTGGATTTGGAAAGAAGGCAGGCAGGTGAATAGCTTGGTTCAGTGAGACCCTGGATACCACCTTTGGCATGAATGAAGGATTGGTTCTCAATGAGACTCTGTCCTGATGAAAAATAAGAAATGGTTGTACTGCCATGAGGGCCTGTAACTCAGATACTCTTCTTCCTGAGGTTATGGCCAGAAGGAAGGCAGTCCTCCAAGACAGGAACTGTAGTTCTGAAGATGCTGCTGGTTCAAATGGAAGTTGAGTTAATTTTTCCAACATGAAGTTAAGGTCCCATGTAGGCACTGGTGGTTTCCTTGGAGGGTTGATGTTTTTTATCCCTCTTAGAAACTGCCTTAGCAGAGGATGAGAAAATATAGGTGGATCAGTGTTGTACACTCTGCTGAAATTGCTGAAGCATGAATTTTTATGGAAGAGTAAGAAAGGCCATTAAGGAGCATTTCTGCCAAGTATTCCAGGATATGTGGAATGCTCAGCACTGTCGGATCTTGGCCCTTTGTGGTGGTCCAAGTGCGAAATCTTTTCCATTTTGCTGAGTATGCCATTCTTGTGGAAGGCCGCCGAGCTTCCATGATGATATCCTTTACTCTCCTTGGATAGTTTATCCTGGCGAGGAATCAAGGTATTTTCCAGGCTGTCAGCTGCAAGGTTTTTAGGCTGGAGTGCAGAGTTTTGTAATTGTGCTGTGTCAGAAAAAGTGGCCATTGTGGTAGAGGCCATGGTTTCGTGCGAGACATGCTCCTTAACAGTGGGTACCAGTGTTGTCTTGGCCAGTCCAGAGCTATCAGAATCAATTTTGGTTGTTCTGTCCTGATCTTCAGTAAGACCTTGGTCATTAACGGAAGAGGTGGGAATGCATATACTGTTAGAGTATTCCAGCTGAAAGAGAGGGCATCCACTTTCCATGCTTGTGGATGGTATGTCCTTGTGCAGAATTTCTTCGGTTGATGGTTGTGGTGGGAGGCAAGGAGATCTATGTCCGGCCTTCCCCATGATTGTGTTATCTGAAGAAAGGTGTCTGGGTGCAACATCCATTTGTGTGGATCCATGATGTTTCTGCTTAGGCTGTCCACCAGTACATTGTCTTTTCCTGGTACAAACTGAGATTGCAGCTCTATATTGAGTTTTAGGGAAAGTTCCCAAAGATTCATTGCCAGTCTGCAAAGAGGGTAAGAATGGGTACCTCCTTGCTTGTTTATGTACCACATAACTGTGGTATTGTTTGTCCTTATTAGCAGGTGGCCTTGATGCAGGAAGTGTTCAAAGGCCTCGATTGAATGTATCACTGCCAGCATTTCCTTTTGGTTTATGTGCAGGTGCAATTCTTTGTGTCCATTGCCCTTGAATGCATCTGCCTTCCATGTGCGCTCCCCATCCATGGTCTGAGGCGTCCGTTGTAATGGTTTGGCTGATATTTGGTTTGCTGAAAGGCAGACCCATGTTTGACTGGCTTGCTTGAGCCCACCACAGAAATTCCTTTTGAAGGCATGGAATGAGGGGGATCATAGCTTCGAGGCAGTGACTGTGTTGAGCCCATAGACTCCTTAGGTACCATTGTAGTTTCCTCATATGCAGCCTTGCTTGTGGAATCAGAAGAATGCAAGATGCCATGAAACCCAGGGCCTGCAGGATTTTCCTTGCAGTCAGCTGGGTTTGTTTTGTCAGATTTCTGAAATAATCCGGTAGTTGCTCTTGTTTTTCTTCTGTGAGAAAAGCCATTTGGGTGGTTGTGTCTAGTTATGCACCCAGAAAAATTATTCTTTGGGATGGAACAAGTCTTGATTTCTGAATGTTGACTGTGTATCCCAAGGCCTGAAGTAGGCGGATGGCATAATTCAAGTGTTTTACCAATGTTTGTTGGCTGTCCGCTTGTATAAGGCAGTCGTCCAGGTATGGGTATATTTGAATCCCCTGAAGTCTACAATGTGCAATTACTGATGCCAGACATTTCGTGAATACTCTGGGCGCAGTAGATAAGCCAAAGGGCAATGCTGAGAATTGATAATGCTCTGAACCTGCAAGAAATCTGAGGTGTCTTCTGCAACTTTGTCTGATAGGGACATGCAGGTATGCCTCCTTGAGGTCTAGAGTTACCAGCCAGGACCCCTTGCCCAGCATGGGAAGGAGTTGCTGTAAGGTCAGCATTTTGAATTTTGGCACAATGAGATAAGTATTCAGTGCGGACAAGTCCAGAATAGGCCTCCATTGCTTTTCTTTTCTTGGGACAAGGAATAGTCTGGAATAAAATCCTTGGCCTTGTTCTGTGAGAGGAACCTTTTCTATTGCTTTCATTTGCAGTAAGTTGGAAATTTGCTTGAAAGCCTCTGCCCTTTGATTTTGTGGCAGGTTTGGCATGCCTTGTCTTTTTGGTAATGTATGAAAGTGGAATCTGTATCCTTTGTCTATTATTTGCAGTGTCCATTTGTCCCTTGTAATACTGTGCCAATTTTCTGAGAATAAAGATAGCTTTCCGCCCAAAGGTGCTTCCAATTGAGCCCTAGTTGGCGGGGTCAAAGTCAAGTCATTGAGTTTGTCCTTGTGCAGCAGTTGTAGGTCCTGCACTACCTCTCTGGTTAGGAGGCTGCCATTGACTACCTCTGTAGGAGCCTCTAGCTTGCCCTCTACCTCTGGCACGCCTGTTTTTGCCTCTTTGAAATCTGTCTGTGTCTGGAAAGGACCAATTCTTAGAAGGCCAATTTCTGCTGAATCTTGGTGGTTGGACCTGGAGGCAATCTTTGACCGTCTGTACTGATTTAGCCTTTTCCTCAAATTTCTTTAAGACCTCTTGAGCCGTGGAACCAAATAACTTTTGTTTTTCCAGTGGTGCATCCAGAAGCTTTGCTTTAAAATGATCTGGCAGTGTTTGTTCCTTCAGCCAAGCATGTCTACGTATGACTGCACCTGTCATTGCTGACCTACATGAAGCTTCCAATGCATCATAACCACACTAAGAAATGGTTACTAACCAGCTGGGAGTTATGCACCAGATCGTGAAGAGCCTTGCGATCTAGGGGTTCAGGTGAGGTTAGCTTTTTATGCAATTCATCTAACAGATATTCTTGATACTGTATCATATGGAATTGACAATTCAATGCTCTCATAGAAAGAGTGGAAGAAGTGTACACTTTTTTACCCCATCTTTCTAAAGCCCTGGATTCCCTTTCAGAAGTAAGTGGGTTCTTAGTAGTGGTGGTTGCAACCCCTTTAGGCCCCTGGGAAATAGTTTCTGGGTCAGCCGAGTGGCCCTTGTAAAGGAAAAGATGTGTGTCTGGGACCCTGTAGTACCTGTCGGGTTTGACAGGAGCCGGAGGAAGGGAGTCTGGGGAGATACTAGACTCGAAGTAAACATCTTCTATAACATTCAAAACAGAAGGAATAGCCAAAGGTCTATGCTGAGGTAAATGCAAAAAAGTCATTAACCTCTTCCTGGAATTAGAGAATTCCTGGCCTTGCCATTTGAAATGCTCTCTCATGGAGTGAAGGGTCTCCCCAAAGGACAACTCTTCAGGGGGGGAGGCCGAGGGAATAGATTCCTCAGCATCAGAATCCTCGTAGGCCAGAAAGGCCTCCTCCTGGTAATCAGAAAGGGCAGAGTCATCTGAGGCCTCATCAGAGGACTGGGGATCTGTCTGCTCAACCCTGGGTCTTTTGCCTGGAGGTGGATGAGAGCCCCTGTCTGGGTGTGGCTGAGAGCCCCTGATTAAGGAGATAAGGTCCTCAGCTAAGCTCAAAATTTGTGAACCTGTAAAGGATCCCTGAGGAATAGCCTTGGGAGGGAGAGATTTTGGCTGTTTAGCAGCTTTAGCACGAGTAAAGGCCTTAATGGACATGGATACAGGAGGCCTGGCTGCCCCACATGCTGGAGTAGTTTTATCCACAGAAATGGTGTCGGATATCTCCGGAGCACCGGTTTCAGATGGTAATTCAGAGACCGACCCAGTGGAGGCCTCCGGTACCGAAGGTACCAGCTGTGCGGTGTCGTCGGTCGGAACCGGTAAAGATTCAGTTTTAGCAGAGACCGAGACACTAGCGGTAGGCCTGGGCGTGGAGTCGGCCGAAACCGCGGACCGCGTGTGTCGGTCCTTCTTACTTTTTTTGGTAAATGAGCTGTCGGAAGCTCCGACAGCATTTTATAACAGTAAATTTGCCCAAAAAATTCCTCTGCAAACTCTGCCCGACGCCTAAGAGTGCGTCTATTGAAGGAAGCACAGGCTGTACAGGCCAAGACGTCGTGGTCTGGGCCTAGGCAAGGTAAGCAGTAAGAGTGGAAATCCTTATGAGGTATTTGTTTCCCACAATTTAAACAATTAGTAACTTTAACCGTTTGATCTGACATCGGCTGAGGCAAGAAAGAGTCCCCAACGGGGTACTTAGCTTTTTTGAAGACTTCGGTAGCTGAAATCACAGGAGCTGGCCGACCGGCACTTGCGAACTGCTTCTGCTTCGGGCACCGCGCGGCAAGAAAGACTGAGGAAGATGGCGTCGGCTGACGCTTTTATACCCCAGGCGCTCTGACATCGGGGAAAAGGGCGACATCAGCAGACGCCGGACCCAGACTTTGGAATCCGGCCGACCGAAGGGCTGCCTGAGGCAGGACAACCCATATGTAAGGACTACAGATGCATCTTTGAAGGACATCCAGAGGGATAGCCAAAGGCTTAAGCTGTTTCAAATCCAAGTATTCCCTAATCCATTTTAGACTGAGGGTAGTCCTGACTTTCCCATTTGAAATGCTCCCTAAGAGTATTCAGAGTATCCCCAAAAGAAAAATCTTCTGGAGGGGAGGCAGAAGGGATGGAGTCTTCTGCATCAGAATCCTCAAAACCAGAACAAAGTTGAGAGCTTCCCTCTTCATCAGCAGCAGAGTCTGAGGCAGACAAAACTTCTGGGGACAATTCCCTATTCCTCTTAGGAGGTGGCTGAGAGCCCTTGATATGGGTCAAGAGATCACTAGCCATTTTAACCATCTGAGCCTGAGGCATTTGAGGGGAGGCTGGCACCTGCTTTGGAGTAGATTTTTGGCTGGACGGCCTGCTAGAAAGCCGGAGGGACTCAGGAGGCCTAGCCACCGCAGAAGTCTGAATCAAGGTCGTTGGTCTGGATCTGGTCTCTGGGCGGAGAAAAGAGGCCTCAGAAGTCGGTGCCTGCTTAGCGGCTCCAGATCCATCACAGGCAGTGACTGTCAGAAGACAAAGTAGAAGCCTGCGGTATAGAGGACTCAGAAAAGGTCTCCGCAGATGCCTGCTGCTGAACATCCGCAGACTGCAGGGGCAAGGAAAGCACCTCACTGACTTACGCTCGGCCGACAACCAACTTAACAGGGACGTAGTCAGCTAATTTGACCCTAAGCCTGTTGCGGTCCTTATCCTTATGCTTCTTAGGAACATCTGAAGTCGGGAGACCAGAAGACGCTATACCGACAAACTTAAGCCAAACTCCGAAATGCTTGAACAAGATCCTAGCTCTACTGCGTACAGTATGCGGGTTGAAAGAATCACAGAGAACACAATTAGGGACGTTGTGCTCAAGGCCCAAACAAGTAATACAATAGGAATGAAAATCACGGTGCGGAATCTGTTTTCCACAGGCAAGACAGTTATTAACTTTCTCCGACATTCATTAAAGCAAGAAAAGAGGGTCCCCAATGGTTACTTATCTGAGGATGTCTTCAACTAAGCAGTCGGACTACAAAAAGAAAGTACTCGACTGACCGGCATTCATGCAAAATGCTTCTGCTTTGGGCTCCGTGGCAAGAAAGACTGAGGAAATGGCATTGGCTGCCTTCCTTTGTACCCGACGTCAGGCCTAAACCAAGGGCAGCCAACGTCATATACCAAGGACTTTGGTATTCTGGCCGACTGTGGGCTACTGGGAGCCAGATAACCCATTTTGTAAGGACTGCAACAGTGAAACACGAACATTTGTAGTTACTGGTGGGGTGTAACAGAAAGAAGAGTAAGTTTAGGAAATTAGTGTATTAGAGGTGGAGGAGTAAGCACAAAAGACTGGGAAACAAAATGGCTGTAAGAGTTTGACATAAGAAATTTGAGTAAAGCTAGCCAGGTGAGCACGAAGGAAGAACAGAGCCATATTTAGCATAGGTGCTGTTTAAGCAAAGTTCTGAAACTGTTTCAATTTTCTGTTTTAACTGTGTGGGGATTTCATTCCAGAGTTCTGACACAATGGGAATAGTGCGAGTTTCCAGGAGTGTTGGAGAGTTGAATGTCTTACTGATGCAGTATAAGAGTGTACTGATAGAACAAAGGTGGGTGAATAGTACAGCAGAGTATTTTGTAATGTTGGGCATTTGTCTGCAGAGTACAATAACTTGTGGGCAATGATTAGTTCTGAGTATGTCAACTGCTTTGACAGTTCAAGCCAGTTTAACTGTATTAATGCAAAGTAGTGGTGGCGTATTTTACAAGGTTGGTTGGTTGCAAATTTAGCTATTTTGAAGTAGCAGGAGGCTAGGTTAGTTTTACATGTAGTGTTGACATTTGTAAGATAACAGGAAACATGTAACAGAGAAGGAAGTATGTTGCTGCTAAGGTAATCCTTGCTTGATCTGTCAAGTAGTGCTTGGCCCAAGGGAGTGAGCAGAGTTTTTGGTGAGTTCTTAAATGAATGAAGTATGTGGCGACCAAATCTGAGGTCATCTATTATGATTCTGAGTAGTTTAGCTTGGCTTATCAAGACTTGGCATTTGGAGTCTTTCTGCAAGGGATGCATAGCCACACTGACTGTCTTTGGATTTGTAGTTTATACAACTACAAATTATCCAATCTGTTCCGTGAATACAGTCAAGTACCAAACTCACAATTATAAAGCAGTATCCAAGTGGGTATGTGCCAGCTTATTGAACACTGGTATACTGAAAGTCCAAATGCTGAATGCAACATCCTAAACTGTCAAAATGTTGAACTCAAACTGCTTACTAACAGTATTCATGTATTACATATGCACACTGTGGCGATACACAGTCAAAAACAGTATCCCTCCCACGTTAGTGAAACTCTGAAATGACTGGCCACTGATGTGGTTCCTGCAAGGGGGAAGTCCAGCTCCCTAAACATGTGGGCATACACCTCTCAACCTCTTTGCATAAGAAATCTGGACAAAACCAAAAATAATGGGGGGACAAAGGCCAAAATAGGGACACATTTTAAATATTGCTCTTATAAACTTAGAAATCTGCTAGAATAAAAGACATTGTGTTAACATGGATTTTCTAAGGATATAAAGTCTGAAAATGAAATATCTGTCATTACTTTATCAATTCAATCTTCAATGATTTGCCAGAAGAAAACACAAATTTTATGAGGAACAGATCAAAAATATGATGCAAAAGTCTGGATATTCTGTGAAAATCTGGACAGTTGAGAGGTAGATAGTTTAATCTCAACATTTTAAAATTTGTGAATTTTGATATTTCAACATTGTGTAATCAGTAAAATAAGTTCTAGTATATTGATTTTCAGTGAGTTTATATGGACTCATATCAACTAAAAACCTTAAGCGCAAACAGACTAAAAGATACGTCTATTTTTATTCAACACAAATCATGGTGTAAATAGAATAAAATTAAACGCATACTATTATTACACTAAAAACAAATATACAAAAAGCATATCAAACACTCGCAATAATGTACGATTGTAAAATAATATACATAAAATACATAAATGCATTAAAATAAGTACAACTCGTCTTAAAATTAATATTTAACTGAGGCAATGGCTGTGTTCACCTCAAGCCTTAAAAAAAATCACAAAGTCTTGGGGTACAGGGAGTATCTATCCATGCTTGTCCATTATACTGTCAAGCCTTTGATCCTAAACTAACAATAAGACATTTGGTAGCTTTAGAGGTCAAACCTACCCTCTAAAAAACTTTAAAATTACAATTTATGCATGTTTTGTGTTAGGAATGACAACAGCCATCATAAAATACTTAATTGTATAAGTAATGGGATTACTGTAAAGTACAGACCAACAATTCGAACTTGAAACCGGACAAAATCAGGTGAAATGTCCATACAACAAAGGTTAGTAAGTGAAGTAAAACCTGATGCCAGACTTCCTGGTGTTAAAACAGACAAATCATGCAGACCCTACTGCACCATCATGTCGGACCAATTAACAACTGCCCAGATCAGTCCTCCATAAGGTCACGTTATCCACAAACCAATTACTATTTGTGTGTTTACATGCTACACATGTTTTATACATGTGTACATGCTGCATACAAACATGTTGCACTAACATTCTAACCGGTGACAAAACAGGATTTTTGCATGATGACAAGCCCCCTCCATCCACCTTTGCATGATCAATAAAGCCACTGACAAAACAATATTTATGCACTGCACACCCATGCCCTCAAACATCATTAAATATACAAAGTCTTAGCTTGTACAAATAAGAAGAAACTTTCTTAACCTCATTTTTCTGTGATTTCACAAAAAAGTAATGCAGTGAAACACAGGACCTTTCCACAAGCTCTTCATGCCATAGAATCACAAACTAGAAAAGCATAAACTCCAGCCCCACCTAACCCTCACAATTATTCAAATAAAACATTAAAGTCAAGTTTCAATGAAATGGAGCAGGGAAAAAAATCAACCTCTCCAATCTTGATGAAATTCCATTCAGTGAAATGTACAGATTTTATATACAAGGACATGCTGGCAAGACAGATGTTCGTTCATAGGTAGGTACTAGGCTATCTTCCCTAGGGCATTTATAATCCTAGCCGGAATGTGTTGGCTTTTGCCTCCCTTTTAGACTAGATTCCTGAGCCTCTGTCCAGCACGTCCATAGAAGTGATCCCAGGTGCAAATTTACAATTTTCCATCCACTCATCAAGATTTCTCTTGAAGAGGGTCAGCGAGGGGCTCTGCCTAACATGGACTGGGATTCTATTCCAGAGCGCGGGAAGCCTTTGGGATATGAATCTATCCCTCCAGCATGTCCTATTTATTGTTGTGCTAAGGTTTAAATCCCTAGAACATGTAGCTCTAATGGATCAGGTTTTCTTGAGGTGGAGCATGTCCAACAATTCCAGGTTAGACATGGCCTTGTATGTCAGGCACAGATCGCCTCTGAGTAGGCGCTAAGCAACTGAGTAGAGCTGGAGTTTCTTTAGTCGAGCTGCATAGGGCATCTGTTTGAGGCCCACGATCCTCTTGGTGCTGTATTTTTGAGGTCTCTCCAGCTGTTGCAGGTGTCAGGTAAGGTACATCCCAAATGGGGCATTGTACTCAATTATGGGCCTGATAAGCGATGAGTAGAGGGGCACAATGACCTCTCTTGATCTAGATGTGAACCCTTTCGTGATTAGGTGGGCTATATAGAAGGTTTTTCTAACCACTTTGGCAATGTGATTGTCAAAGGAGAGGTTACTATCTACTTGGGTCCCCAGATCCCTAATTACTTCTCCCGTAATTAGTGGATTACCTCCTATATGGTAGTTTGTGGGCACTTTGTTTTTCCCAAAGGGGATGACTATGCATTTTTTTGCATTTAGCTTGAGGCCACGGTTCTGACACCAGGTATCAGTCTCTAAGGCCCTTCTGGAGGATACTTGTGTCAGCCGGAGAGCTGATTATGGCTCCCAGTTTGCAATCATCTGCGAACTTGGTCAGCCACAGTCCTCCCGTGTTTGCCTGTACCTCAGAGAAGTATATACTGAACAAGAGGGGTCCCAGGACTGATCCCTGTGGGAAGCCACTTGTAACTGGTTTAGAGTCGGACATGGCAACCGCGACTCTGACCATGTGAGTTCTATCCCTGAGTCAGTTTGCAACCCATCTTGTGACATATGAGTTGATATTTAAGCTGGTAAGCTTATTTGTGATGCCAGAGTGGGGGTATTGTGTCAAAGGTCTTTGCGAGGTCTAGGTAGGCTGTGTGGACTACCTTTCCCTCATCTAACGCTTTGGTAACTGTTTTGAAGTCAACTAGGTTTAAGAGGCAAGATCTACCCTTAACAAAGCCGAATTGGGTGGGGTCCAGTGTTTGGAGGTTCCCAATGTCTTTGTTTATGATATCCATGATGATGCGCTCCACAGCCTTGCAGGCCAGGCTAGTCAGGCTTATAGGGCGATAGTTCCAGGAATCCGCTGTGGTGCCGCCTTTGTGGAGCAGGATTACTGTTGCTGTACGCCATTCTTTGGGTACATAACCTGTGGTAAAGGCTGAGTTGGAACAGTGAATTTATGTGAAGGCTTAGTTCGTTTTGGAGCTCGTGTAAGACGCAGCCCGGGATACCATCCGGTCCCATTGATGCTGTGTTTTTTTACTTTGGAGAGGGCTGCTTTCACCTATGTGTCTGTGATGCCTGGGGGACTGCATTCTTCTGGGATAGACACAGGCCCTTTTGGGGGGGAAGGGGAGGTAAAGTTTGCACTGAACCTGTCCGCCAGGATGTTGGCAATGTCAGTGGATTCAGTGTATTTTGTGCCATTTTGCACCAGCTCAGATCTGAGAGCTGTCACCCAGATTCTTGACGTAGCTAAAGAAAGCCTTGTGATTATCTTTAGAGTCTTTGGCGATTTTTCTTTCGAAGCTGGCCTTTGATAATTTTATAAGGTATCGAAGATTCTTGCTAGTACTGATCAAGGATGCCTTCATTTTTGGGATTTTGCCTTGTCATGTAATAGTTTCCTCCTTCTGTTGTATAGCTTATTTATGGCCGGGGTCCACCAGACTGGTCTCCTGTTTTTGGAGGAGTGAGTCTTGGTTTTACTTGGGATGGCACGATCCATGCATTCCTGTAGGTGCTCACAGAGTGCATTTGTAAAGGATTCTGCTGTTTGGGTAGCATTTTCCATTAGCTCGGGGGCTTTGAAACTTTCCACCTCGGTCTTGAGAAGTGTGAAGTTTGCTTTTGAGAAATTTTTCACAGTGGTTTCCTTGGCTGGGGGTGGGGTCGGGATGTGGATGTTCATTGTGATAAGTTTATGGTCTGATCTTACCAACGAGGGATTTACCTCTGGTGTGCAACATTGAGCTCCCATGTTGGTGATGACCAAGTCCAATATGTTGCCCCCTTTTGTGGGAGTGGTGACCAGTTGTTCCATGGCATTTCAGTTTATAAACCCCAGGAACCATTGGGCAAAAGAGTTGGGACTTGAGTAGTTTTCCCAGTCAATGTTTGGATAGTTGAAATCCCTCAATATCATGGTGTTTGGTGAGACCTTCATATTCTCCAATGTTCTCAGGAATGCCGAGTGGAAGTCCTGAGACAAGGTGGGTGATCTGTAGCAGGCCATGAACTGAAAAGCAGTTTTTCCTACTGTTAGTTGCACATGGATGGTCTCTGCTGCCTTGTGCAGTGCCCCTAACTTGGAGGTGTGGTTATCCTTGATGAAAATGGATAGATACTCCCCCACCTTTAGTATTCCGGTCCGAGTTCTGGAGCCAAAAAGAATGGTATGAGTTGAATCCTGCTAGTGCTGGGGTGCTCTCTAGAGCCTTGAACCAGGTTTCTGTTACTGCACGGATATAGATTTTCTCCATACTGAGGAGTGCCTCGAGTGCGTGCATCTTGAGGTTTAGACTTCTGGTGTTGAGTAGCATTACCCTTAGTTTTTTGTTTCTGACATTGTCTATGTAGGTGGGTTTGTCTTTTGAGCCTTGCCTAAAAAGGCACTATGGGGGT
This sequence comes from Protopterus annectens, assembly GCF_019279795.1. Lineage (NCBI taxonomy): Eukaryota > Metazoa > Chordata > Ceratodontiformes > Protopteridae > Protopterus > Protopterus annectens. The sequence continues at coordinate 1,130,990,971 of NC_056746.1, forward strand.
GGAAAGAGCCTTTGCTAGTATTCAAAAGCCTAAAGGTGACAAGTGCAAGCCGTCCCTGGTGAAGCAACGTGGCTTGTTGAGCATGTTATCCCAAGCTGACAGACACTGGATCCCCTTTGAATGACACCAATAGCTTAGCCAATTGTTAAAATTGATCAATTTATCTTTATATTGTTGCATCATTCTTGGTGAGGGCAATGTTGGGAGGGTGGCCTAATGGTTAAGGTGTTTGCCTTACAAACACAAGGTGCAAGGTTCGAGTCTCACAAGGGATAATTAGCTAGGCTTAAAATGGCTCACAAGGGCAGTTAGCTTAGTAATAACCTATGAACCTATGAATATGCTATTCAGGGTCAGGGTCATACCGGCCTGGGCGACATGATCGGAGAGCTCCTCTATGTCTCTTTTCATGTAGTCCAGGGAGGTATGTCTCAGGTCATTCACACCAACATGGACAATGACAGAATCATATTTGTACCTGCTATGGAGTGACCTGAGTGCCTGTGTTATGTGGCAGATCCTGGCTCCCGACAGGCAGCTTACAGTGACCTTCTCCTTGTTCAGTCTGGTGAGAGGGACATCAGTGTGCCTGACAACAGAGTCACCAATTACTAGTGTATTAGGTGTGTTATTTAGCCTTAGGGGCTGCGACTGTGTGGCACACTGACATTGTGAAGTATGTGATACGTGAAAGTTGTTGTGGGATAGCGGTTGCATGGATGGCTGCTTTGGACGTCTCTGTTGCTTTGGCAGATTTTTATTTAGAGCCTCCGAGTATGTTTTTGTGAGTTTATGTGTAGTTTGCTGGTGCGTTTGGTCTATGTGAGACTGGTTGTGTGGTGCGAGTGGTTTCCTTCTCCTCCTGACTGTGCCAGTCTTGGGTTGAGAGAGCTCAGCCTCCAGTTTGGCTGTATAGTTGCATCTCTCACAAGTATTTGAGTTTGTTGGAAGAAGGAGAGGGTTGTCTGTGCACATAAGGCAATTGTAACATTGCCTCAAGATTCCCAGATTCACCAGCTGGACTGGAGAGTATACCTGAAACTGCGCTTTGGACATGCCTGGATAGTTTAAAGAACTGGTTTATTGATTGTCCGAAATGGACGAATAGGGAACCTTGTACTTCTGGATAGTAGAAGGGGGTGTAGTGCTAAAGTTTGTTAGTACTTACTGAGAAATTTGAGTAAGTGCTGGGCTGTAGAATGAAGGTTGAGTGCTTACTTTGAGAGTTTGACTAGTTCTAAAGAAAAAATTGAAGAGCAGACTTTGTGGAGCCGGAAATTGTTAAAAACTGTTTAAACGGCGATGCGCAAAACCACGCAAATGCGGGTTTTAAGGCAGGGAACTTGAAAGAGAGGAATTAGGCCAATAAGCTACTAGTTGCTCGGCTAAGAACACTCCTCCAGGGACAGATAGGCTGCTCAAAGCTCCCCACTCTCACTGGTGAACAGAGAAGCTTCCTCCTATCCAAGTAAGGATATGGGCAAAACAGGAACTATACCACAGCACAGAATTCAGCAAAACCTAATATCTGGACTACTCTAGTTCAGAAAAGGCAGGAAACGGATTTTTTTTTTTTAACACAACAGTAACTCAAAAAAAATGCTGTAAATGCTTTAAACAGGCTAGCACACTTGAGTGTGTAGCCTACAACAGTTAAACAACACAAAAACGACTTTCAGAAGTGCAAAAACAGTAAAATGCAAAAACAAAGCTTTTTTCAGTTCTTAGAATAGCTAGAAACTCGCTTTTCACCGAGAAAATCCTGTCGCAAGTAGAAAGGCAGAGAAAAAAATACTTAAATCAGTTTAAAGTCTCTCTTTCAGTCTCTCTGCTGCTTGTAACCCTCTGCAGGACCACGAGGTTCCAGAGGATTCCCCCATGCTCTAGAACAGACTCTCCCCATCCATGTGAAGTGGTGTACACATCCCTTATGCTATACAAGCATAACCCTAACCAATAGGTAGGAAATCAGAAATTCACCCCAGGCCTGGCCTCCACGCATCTAATAGAGGCAGACAGTAAAGCCCAAACTAACATACCTTCTCACCCTATAACCCCTTGAAACTTCCTAACATACCCCCTCCTAATATACATCCATGATACACAGGGACACAACTGGGTTGGATTGCACTGCTAAGCTTATAAAAAAAACTGGTGGTTGTTAGCTTATAACTGAGCCCACACACGCACACACAAACTGTACTCAGATAAGGAGTAAAAAGCACCCGTCATAAAGATGAAAAGAACGCATGTACCACTGTTCTGATCACTGTCACTAAATGTGAACCACTTAAGCGCTCTTGTATTAAAGCACTTGATGTAATGTACACGGCTTCTTATATGGAAAATTGAAAAGTATATACTGCTTGTTACTGCCGCATATAACTTAGATCTGATGAAGCTCTGTCAAAAGTGAAAGTGCTCATCTCTCATTTTAACAAACTGTGGTTTAAACAGGCAATACCAGCTTGAATCAGGTTTTCTTGTTTTAGTAAGAATGCAAAGTGATCTTTTGACATGAATTTTACATAAGAAGTTTTGCCAGTACTTTATATTTATATGTATGCCATTATCGATAGTAATCATTCTTGTACTATTAGTTCTCACTTTATAAACACAAACACATTTTATATATACACACACACACATTTTATAAGTGTATGTATATATATATATATATATATATATATATATATATATATATATATATATATACACATACATATACATACACACACACACACACACACACACATATATATATATATATATATACACACACACATTTTATACATATATATATATATATATATATATATATATATGTCTATACATCTATGTATATATATATATATATATATATATATATATATATATATATATATTTATTTATTTTACATTTGTTGACCGGGCTAGTCTAGCTGGATACATTTCCCTTTTCAGTAGAGGCCTGGGGAGAAAAGCTCCACATAAATTTTAACAAAAAACGTTACAATAGACAAGCAAAGATATATATATATATATATATATATATATATATATATATATATACACACACACACACACACATATATATGTCTATACATCTATGTGTGTGTATATATATATATATATATATATATATATATATACATACATACACACACACACACACACACACACACACACACACACACACACACGTGCAGTTATTAACTTCAAATTTGGTTCAGTGTATTCCACTAGCTGAATGACAAATTGCAGTTTGTTGGAGTGCAACAGTGTAAGTGAATAGTTAAGTTTCATTAACCTACATCACCTTGTAGCATGGTGTGGTCTTCCAGGATTGTGGGATAAGGGACTTTGGCCTTTTACTCACTGTTGTTACATCTTAGAGTTGGTATATTTAAAGTAGCAAGGATGTTTTGTTTAGGTTTTAAGTTACTTAAGGTGTTGAATGGATCCAGTTTTTGATGGAGTAAGGAAAGGAACCTTCTACTCGCTATAACTTTAAATTAAAAAAAAAATTGCAGTGTAAGGACATGAGGAACAAATCAGAAAGGATGAGTATAGCAGTCATATCTGAAGGATGAAATGTTGGTAGAATGTAATACCACATTCAATGTGCAACCACAGACTGCTTACACGAGCCGAATCCAGCATTAGGCGACCTAGGCAGGTGCCTATGACCTGCTGGCTTGGGGGGGTGGGGTGGCTGCCACAATATTTAATTTTTAATTAAATTATAAACATTTAATTTCTTTATGGATGCACTCTGAGTCTGTGCATGCATCTTTAGTAGGATTCAAATGCATGTTAGGACTTCCTATTTCACAAACATGTGTTAGTTCCATTCATGAACATTTCTCAAACATGTATTGGACTGCTTGCTTTCATCCTTTTTGAATGCACGTTGGACCAGAGCACTTGGAACTCTGCTGTTTTCCCTTTCAAAGGCACAAAGTGCTGCCACAGACTGGGAGACGAGTGCTCTTTCAGCAGGTACAAAGAGACACGTGCGTGTGTGTGTAAAATGCCTTAGTCAGAGATGGCAGGCTAGTTAATTAGCTTGGTCAGGCTCAAACCCTACATCTTGGCTACTGAAGACAAAAGCCTTAATCCTCTACACCCACTGCCAGACTGCTCGCTTAGTCATCAGAGATGATCGAAATGTGCAGAAAGGGGTAGTTTTGTCTTTTACTGGTTCATATATTTAGTTTCACTGCTTAATGAAAAAAAAAATCTTCAAAACTACAAGGATGTGTTTTCATGGAATGTGACTTTCCGTGCATTTTCAATGACAGAGATTCAGTGGAGGGAGGTTTACTGTTGCTCATGCTAAATCTGTTTTCAATGTACAACTGTTTTGTTTAGCAAATGGCCGTCAGTGTTTGTGTTATAATTTCAAATCAGTGTTAGTAACACAACAGGCTATTTGCCTTTGGTGCAGAAGGCTGTGGGTTCTAGTCCCACACCATGCAGGTGGATTGCTGATACTGCAGTGCTCTTTAAGGGGGGGGAGGGGGGTATTGCCCTCCTGAGTGTGTCATCCTTTGAATGAGATGTTAAACTGAGGCGTCATCTGTCTCTGGTAATGGCAGGCGAGTGAGATCTTTTACATCCACCTGAGCTATCAAAAACAGTAGAAGTTGTTCCCCTAATCCCTTGGCTAAATTTACCCTAATATCAACACAACAAAAGGACTCCCTTGAAAAGACGTTACTAACCTAGTGGGACAAACATGGTCAACAAAGGATATTTAAATTAAAAGTTTTAAATTAAATCCATATATCTGCCTTCATTTCAAAAGTAAAGAAAGACTATGCAAGCTGACAGTTGTCCGCAGTGTTTATGGTAATGGGGGGGGGGGGGCAAGTAATGGGACACCAGAATGGCTGTCAGGGGAGGGGCTGGTCTATTCACTCTTGCCTAGGGCACCATTTCATCATGACCCGGCTCTGCTGCTTGCAATGCAAAAGGATATTGCCCCATCAAAGTCAACCTTATTTCTACAGCTTAAACTGGTAAGGAGAGTCTTAAGACAATGATCCACAAAGAAAGAAAGATGCCCCAAAAGAGAGCTCCAACTATCTAACAGGTTTTGTGGAAGAGTGGAAAGGGATATGAGGTGTTAGGGGAAAAAAAAGAACAAAAAAGGAGAAAAAAGAAATGGAAAGTGCTTGTTATGTCATCCAATAAACGAATAAATGTATGCAGTGATTTTTCACCAACATGTCTTTGAGCTCCCTTACCTCTAACAACATCCCTTACCTTTCCTGCTTCAAGAATGACAGGTAAGTGTTGTGACTGAATACGTTTAACTCAGCTTTTACATCCTTGGCCACTATCCACTTTGGATAAAGATAATTTCTAAATTTAGAACTACCATTAAAATCGGACTAAAACTATAGCCTTATATAGAGGGGCAAATCTGTAGTTTACCGGTAACAAGTTTTAAAATATAGAGCACCTGTAGACAGCTGTACTGCAGGCTGATTAAACTGTATTCCGCATACTGTGGGGTATTCTGGAAAAAAATGACTTGCAGAAGGTGTAATATCATTACACATATAAAACTTCCTGACAAAAGAATGTATAGGCAGAAAAATTAAAGGGTTAGTGAACAAAGTGTTAGTGCCAGATATAAATCAGAATGCATTTTAAACAGGTGTACCAGAAGATGGGGGGAGGGGGGCAAAAGGGACACTTTGTGATCTAAAAGAGCAGTTTTTCTAGCTGTCTACTGCCATAAGAGAATCACATCTGTGACACAAGATTTATATAGTGTAAATATACATTATGTTTAGAATGATTGCACAGAAATTTGTATATAGTGTAAATATGCATCACATTTGGTATTACTGTACAGAAATGAATGTCTATATAGTGCAAATAAGCATTACTTTGGTATCACTGCACAGAAATTTGTATATAGCGTAAATATGCATTATGTTTGGTATTACAACACAGTAATCTGCATATAGTGTAAATGTGTTACATTTGGTATTACTGCATAGAAATTTCATACAAATGCACAAACGAAGCTAATGTTGCACCTGCATTGTATGTGATCCATGAGCTATTTATTCAAAAGTTAGTGAAAAAGGGTGCATTAGTGCTGTACCACACGTATCCCTGCCACACAGAGAGAAACCATCAGACAAGAGTGGTGGGAAGCTCTTCAAAACCTCATTCAAACTATTAAACACTTCAGTCAGACTTTCTTCTAAAGTCCAAATGAAGTGCGTAAAAGCTTTCCATGGTTCTTCTGTGGTGGCCACTGAGTTAGTGTTGTAGTGTGAAACTAGAGCCTAACAGTAGCACAAGGTACTTGATAAAATCTTAAGCACCTTTCCGATGTCAGAATGATGACTAACAAGCTGCCTTTTACCCTAATCTGGAGTGTAATTATAGTGACCCTTACACTACAAGTCATTATCTTTCAAAATTAAGATGCATCACACAGCACGGAGATCTTAGCAGCATCCACAACTCAGGTTGTAGAAATGGTTTAACACAGACTTGTTGAGGGCTTCTACCCTGGACCTACTGTCCTACAACTGGCCCAGCTTGGAAGTGTGCACAGAAGGATACTATAGCTTGTGTGTGTGTTGATGGGGGGTGGGGGTTATTTCGTAAATGTTCCTCACAATCAAACCTCAGTTGTGTGGACACAATTCACTAGAACTTGTTTGGGACCGGGGGAAGTGTGGTCATTATTTATCTAAGTTTCCTCATAGTTAAACCTCAGTGGTACTATGCACAGAATGTCACTGTGGCTTTTGTGGGGCTATGAAAGTGCAGTCATCATTTCTTTAACTATTCACACAATCTTACCTCACAGGTATGCACATAACATCACTACAGGTAGTGTAGCGGCAGTGTTCTGTCTAGCAGCAACAGGCTAGAATACATAATTGTGATAATTTGTCTTCTTTTTTCTCCCAATCATATATCAGAAGTGTATACAGGTGGCTAATTTTGGGAAGCAGGGATATGAAAACATATTGTGAATACACATCTGTGATCAATAAGTGAAAATGTGTTATTACATCCTTTGTCAGATGGACACACAGATGGTAGCAACTGTCTTTTGGGGATGGGATGAACAGGCAAACTGTATGATGTGTGACAGCAGTAACTTGAAATATATGACCGAGGCCATTTACGCATTCACCTTCAGAGGGATACAAAGAACATCTCCTTTTTGGTATTTACTTCTCTGATCTCCAAGTGGACAGCCAAGGCAAAGTTTGCAGATGATTGAAAACTGAAGGTTGTTAAGTCAGTATGACACCCAAACTCTTCTGAATTAACTCTTCACATTAAACCCTTGGTGTAGTAAAAATTAGCTCAAACTAAATGCTAAAATGTGTAGCATCACTTTTGATAGAAACCCCCTCCCCTCATCACACCATACAGCCAACACACAGCAACAAAATGAAAAATCTGTCCGTGACCTAGACATGGGCTGATAAGTTCCTCTCTTCTTACCATCGTGTGAAACCAGTTGCCAGGGAAATCCATCCTTTTATTCAAGCCACCTAATTACCAAAGGAATATCCTTATAGTATAAAGAGGTACTCACTCCCTTATACTTGGCATTTAGTCAGAACAATTACTGAGTACAATGCCCCCTTTGGAGTGTAGTTCAATCATATCAAACAATTAGCAAGACTAACGGTTCCTTACCAAAAATATCACAAGCTTAAAGTTCCTGAGCTAGGAAGATATGCTGGAAGCTCTATCACTTTATTCAGTGTCTTATAGACTTTTGAGGGGATATCTGTCTTGCTTGCTGCACCATTAGATACCCAAGTTGCCGTGGACCTCCTGTTTCTCTGCAAGTCCAATATCGCCATCAATGGTTGAACCAGGGACTTAAATCTTCACCAACATATAAATATTGCACAGTGGAGAGGCATGCTTATAAGGCAGCACCCTCCAAACCTTTGGAATAAACCTTCTCTACATGTTAAGCAGTATGATGTACTGTCTTACTTTAAACAAACTAATGATAGGATATGTGTACACAAATTTACTTTGGGTTTTACTGGTATGGCCCTCATGGAGAAAGGAGGTGCTGCCTGAGGGAGGGTAATAGCAAAGCGTGAATGGCAATAAGATTTGTTGGCCTTGGAATATCTGTGAATCTATGCATCTAAACAGGTTTTATGGTTTACTCCCATAGCTTTTTATGATGTCTCTGACTACCCTTACAATGATGAAAAAACACTTCAACAACGAAAATAGCAACCCAGACTGAAAAAATAAGTATATTTTATTATAACTTCTGATTCTGGTACCTCGGCCTTCGCCTTCAAATGGAATAATTAACATTCTCAGAAACAAGTCTATATACACCACCAATGATTAACTTCAATTAATCAATCAACATTTTTTTCAAGTTTTTTAAAGCCATATAAAACATTGTTCTTACATATTAATATACAATTCATATTTTAACTTTCCTATAAAACATCAGTCATATCCATTAGAAATATGATTACACTTCTAAATTCATTCCATTTGGATACAAAGTATTGAAATTAATAAAATATTTAGATTCCATGTTTCTTAACCTCCTCTAAAAATTGTGATCCACCCCCCATTGACCATAGGGTTTAGCTAAAACACTAAAAATCAAATCTTTAATTACACCTCCATGATGTTTCTGAAAATGACTGGCCACCGGACTATCAAGTCTCCCATTCCTAATATCTCCCAGGTGTTCCAATATTCTTAATTTTACCTTGCGCTTGGTTTGCCCTATGTACCAATTTTTTTCTGGACAGTTACATCCTATTATATAAATAACCCCAAAAAAATTACAATCAAAATGGTCAATGGCATTATATAAAATGCCATTGATTCTAGTACCATCTAAATGTTTTCTGTTATAACATACCTTACCACCTACCACATGGTGTACCTGCGTTGGTCATCCTCTCTCTTCTCCCTTTATATCGAACCAGCTCCTTCAAATTTTGAAATCTACCATAAGAAAAAATTATTTCATTGGGAATAATATCTTTTAAAATGTCCTCATTAATAATAATGGGCCACATGTTCAACACCAGTTTTCTTAAAATAGGGGAAAAAGCCGAAAACCTATTCACAAGAAATATTTTATTTATCTCATTTACTTGTATTTTTTCATTCTTTTCCCTTTTCCTACTAATATAATTGTTTACTTTAACTGGTGAGACATGATCAGTTAACCCCAACTCTTTTTCTACTTCAGCTCTATCTCTCCTAATGCTTTCCTGAGAATATCCTCTGATATTCATTTCTCCGAGATTTGATCAAATTCCACTCTGATCCTGTCTTTTTCTGAAGTATTACTCGCTATACGTTTAAACTCCCCAAATGGTAAAGATTCAATTAAATAAGAGCTATGCATACTCGACGCATGCAAAAAAATTATTAACCGCAGTGGTCTTATGAAAAGGTTTATGCTGTATTTTCCCATCTAAACCTACATAGAATTCCACATCTAAATAGTGAATTGTATTACCACCTATTTCAAAAGTGAAATCTAAACCACAAGTTTTATATGGCTTTAAAAAACTTGAAAAAAATGTTGATTGATTAATTGAAGTTAATCATTGGTGGTGTATATAGACTTGTTTCTGAGAATGTTAATTATTCCATTTGAAGGCGAAGGCCGAGGTACCAGAATCAGAAGTTATAATAAAAGATACTTATTTTTTCAGTCTGGGTTGCTATTTTCGTTGTTGAAGTGTTTTTTTACCCTTACAATGATCCAGATTATCACAGAGTGGGTGCAAGAAAATGAATGAATAAATACAACAAAATGATTACTACAGTGGAAGTCAGTCTAGGTTTAGTGAAATCTTCACCTGTTGCAAATTCTATCTAAAACATGATATCCTGGTACTTATGGGTAAAAGGCAATAAACATGCATGGCAGTGCCAACTTATGAAAATTAAACATACCTCTTAAATGTACGAAGTATGTATGTGAGGAAATTAACATACATCTTAACTGTACAAAGTATGTACGTGAATGTAATGTTGTCTTATACTTGTGTAAATGTTTTCTTTACTACCACTGATCTCGAGTGATAGCTGAAAACAGCCAACAGACCAGCACATTTAACTGGAAAACAAACTGCTATCAATAACAGAACTATCCAGAATTTTGCAGAACATCCATGATTTTGCCTTATATTTTTTGCCCTGTCCCTTGTAAAAGGTTTGATTTTCTGGTAAATCATTCAGGATCATAACTCTCAACTCCCAACAGAATGTCCAGATTGTTGCTTCATATTTTTGTTCTTCATAACATTTCTGGTTTTCTGGCAAACTGAAGACTGTGCCCACTAAATAATGAAACATTTGAGTCAGATTTCATATCCTTCAGAAAAATGCATGCTAATACAAAATCTGTTGTTTAATTTTAGCAGCTATCTAAGTTTATAAGAGCAATATTTAAAAAGTACAGTTGTGTACACTTACCATAAATGTAGATGTTCGAGTGTATTCACTGTTGCAGTCATTACATTTGGGTAATCTGCTGGCAGGTTTCCCCTCAGTCGGCCTGATTAACAAAGTCTTGGGTCCTGTGTTGGTTGCTGTCCCTTCTTCCGTGACAGCAGGTCGTCAGGGGCATAAAACATGCAGTCGACGCCATTACATTAGTTTATTTTGCCCCAGATGTCAGGTGCCTCCCCAAATGGGGAGCAAATAAAATTACAAACACTAAAAATATACCTCCAACCAAAAGCAAATACACCAAAAGGGCTTTTAAGCATAGTGAAAGAAAGTACAGGTGTAGCCAGAGAAAAATAGGGGGCTGAAGGGAGGCTAACCAGGACTGCAACAATGAATACACTTGAACATCTACATTTATGGTAAGTGTACACAACTGTACTATGTTCTTCGTGTTTCACTGTTGCATTCATTACATTTGGGTAGATTCCCAAAGCTATGGTTGGGTGGAGGGAATTATACAGCATTAGAACCAGCTATAAGGCCCTGCAAGACAGCAGTGGCAAAGCCAACTCTGGATTTAGAGAAAAGTGGTAAATGGTAATGTTTGGTGAAAGTATGAACTGAGCTCCAGGTAGCAGCTTCTAGAATGTCCCTGGTAGGAACACCTCTGAGAAAGGCTACTGAAGTAGATGCAGCCCTGGTGAAATGGGATCTGATCCCCTGGGGGATAGTTTTTCCATGGTGCATACAGCAGAAATGAATACAATGGCTTTATCCATTTGGAAATGGTTTGCTTTGAAATAGCCTTTCCCTCTGCTCCTGCAGCAAATGCCACCAGCAGTTGTTCAGATTTTCTTTGAGATTTAGTCCTTTTTAAGTAAAATCTAAATTGTCTGTGTACATCCAATGAATGCAGAATCTGCTCCCCCTTGTTCTGTGGATTGGGAAAGAAAGCTGGCAAATGAATGGTCTGATTAAGAGCCACACTGGATACCACCTTAGGCATGAAGGATGGATTGGTCCTGAGGGATACCCTGTCCGCATGAAAAATGATGAAAGGCTCCACTGCCATAAGAGCCTGTAATTCGGAAATCCTTCTAGCTGAAGTGACTGCTAAAAGGAAAGTTGTTTTCCAGGAGAGAAATTTTAAGTCTGCAGTAGCAGCTGGCTCGAAAGGAGGGAGAGTGAACTTCTCCAATACAAAATTGAGTTCCCCGGTAGGGGTTGGAGCTCTCCTAGGTGGTCTTAAGTTTTTGGCCCCTCTGAGATACTGCTTTAGCAGAGGATGAGAGAAGAGGGGAGGTTCTGTGTTGTAATGAGCTGAAATGGCTGAGGCATGGATTTTTATGGAAGAAAAGGACAGGCCCTTGTGAAGCATCTCAGTTAAGTACTGCAAAATCTGAGGAATGTTGGGCACTGCTGTGCTTATCCCTTGAGATTGATTCCAGGCACAGAATCTCTTCCATTCCATTTGTCAGCATAAGATTTTCTAGTGCTAGGTCTTCCCGCCTCCAAAATTACATCCATCACAGGTTTGCTGAGGGATGCTAAGGGTGAATTTAGGTGATTAGCCACACTGCAAGATTCAAAGTTTGGAGCGGAGTGTGCAGAATTTGGTTGTTCTGCTGAGACAGCAAGTAGGGTGTCTGAGGCAGGTGCCACGGTGGGGGGTGTGAGACACTGCACAGGAGTAGGTGCTTGGTGAGGCCAGTCTGGAGCAATCAAAATCATTTTTGGTTTGTCCTGTTTGACTTTTAGTAGAACTTTGGAGAGCAGAGGCAGAGACTGATAATTTTTTCCAGCTGAAGGATAGAGCATCCACTTTCCAGGCTTTTTTGTGATGAGTTCTAATGCAAAATTTGTCCAACTGATAGTTCTGAGGTGAGGCAAAAAGATCTATGTCTGGGCTCACCCATTTACGTGTCAACATGTTGACAATCCGTGGATCCAGTTTCCATTCATGTGGGTCCATGAGATTTCTGCTTAGTTCGTCTGCCAGAGTGTTCAGCTTTCCTGGCAGGAATTGCGCTTGTAGTTGTACTTGATAGGTCAAGGCAGTGTTCCAAAATGCCATAGCTAGTCTGCAAAGGGGGTAGGAGTGTGTACCCCCCTGCTTGTTTATGTACCACATAACCGTGGTGTTGTCTGTCTATCAGTAATTGTCCTGGATGAAGATAGTCCTTGAAGGCTGTCAGTGCATTCTGTACAGCTAGCATTTCTTTTTGATTGATATGAAGGTGCATTTGATTTGGGCTCCATTTGCCCTGAATGCACTTCCCTGCCAGATGAGCCCCCCATGCATAGTCTGATATGTCTGTAGTTAGCGTTTAGGTAGTAGGGAGTGGTGTGAATGGCAGTCCCTTGTTTTGGTGGCAGGCCTCTGCCCACCACAGGAACTCTAGTTGCAGGCAAGGTATGAGAGGAATCATTGTTTCCAGGCTGTGACAAGGCTGACTCCATAGACTTTTTAAATACCACTGAAGTATCCTCATATGCAGCCTTGCATATGGAATTCGAAGAATGCAAGAGGCCATGAAACCCCAAGGCTTGCAGTATTTGCCTTGCAGAAAGCAGGGTTTTTGTGGCCACCTGTTTGAAGTAAGTCACCAAATGAATTTGCTTCTCTGCCATAAGGAAAGCCATCTGGGCAGTTGTATTCAAGCTTGCACCCAGGCATGTAATTTTTTGAGAGGGTACCAGTTGTGATTTCTTTTTGTTTATAGTGTACCCTAGACAAGTTAGAACCCTTTTTACAAATGCCAGATGTTTTAGAAGAATGTCCTTGTTTTCTGTTTGAATTAGACAGTCGTCCAGGTATGGATATATTTGAATATTTCTTTGCCTACAAAATGCAATTACTGGAGCCAGGCACTTTGTAAAGACCCTGGGCGCAGTAGATAAGCCAAAGGGCAGTGCACAGAACTGGTAATGGAAGAAGCCTGCTTTGAAACGGAGGTATCTTCTGCAAGATTCCCTGATTGAGATATGCAGGTAAGCCTCCTTTAAATCTAGAGTTGCCAACCAGGCATCTTTGCCTAGCATAGGAAGTAACTGGTGAAGAGTCAGCATCTTGAATTTTGGGATGTCCAGAAAGGTGTTTAGAGTAGATAAGTCCAGAATTGGACGCCAAGATTAGTCTTTTCTGGGTACCAGGAAAAGTCTTGAATAGAAACCTTGTCTCTTTTCCTCTTCAGGGAAACTATTTGTTTCTGGGCCTCTGCCCACTGATTTGGGGGCAGGTCTGGCCATCCATTTGGAATTGGCAACGTGTGGAAATGAAATATGTATCCCTGGGATACTATATTTAGTACCCATTTGTCCTGGGTTATAGGTTGCCAGTTTTTTGCAGAAAGAGCCAGCTTTTCACCCAAAAGGGCGGCTAAAAGGTAAGTGTTTAGTAAGTGTAAAGGGAATCCAAAAAACACTGACAGTCCTGCATTTTTTATTCGGAAAACGACAACAGTTAAGCGCTTTCGTCAGCAACCACAGGCTGACTTCATCAGAACTGAAATAAAACAAAAACATGTTTAATTTACAGCATGAAAGCATCACTTGATTCAATTAAAAAATCAAATAAATAGTTCTATATGCTTAACGTGCCAAGTGCAATCAAAAATGCCACAGCCATAAAAAACAACATAGTATATAAACACAAACAACTCTACACCCTAAAAATAACTTGATATAAAATTAGCAGTAGGTAATAAAATAGGAAATTAATATATTAAAAATGTAACAACTTTAAATTTCATGTGCTTGCAATTTAAGTAGGCTAGTTAAATTTGTTGCATCGTTCAAGCCAGGGAAGGTAGTGACATCTAATTTAATATGCCAAAACAATTCTCTAAAATCAAGATAATCTTCTCATGGTCCACCCCTAGGGTTCTGTGGGACTTTTTCAATGACACAAAATCTAAAATCATGTTCAGGGGTTTTATTGATGTGTTTGAATAAAGCACTAGTGTTGTTCTTGGTTCTTATAGCCCTAAGATGTTCGTATACCCTGTCTTTAAAGTGCCTTTTGGTTCTACCAATGTAGAACCCCTTACAATTAATACACAAAGTTGCATAAATAACTCCCGCAGTGCTGCAAGAAAATCTACCCTTGGACTTAATAACTGTGTGGTTAATAATAATCTTGTCTGTGTTCAAAATGTAAGAACATTGTGAACAAAACCCACACTTCCTGGTGCCTAACCCATCATTACTTGTAATGGGATGAAATTCCCTCTCCAGTAAATTTTTGATGGTAGCCCCTCTCCTGTAAACAACCTTAGGGTATACACCCAACCTTACTCAAGATAGTATCTTGTCCATAAAAAATTCTCCAATACTTCTTTAAAATACCGTATATCTCATTGTGATCTAAAGAGAAATTTGTAATAAAGGAATAAACTTGTTTGTGGTCTACTCCCCCAAGAACGGTGTTTTTAGTCGTATTCACTGTATAAGTATTGTCTAAAAGTAATGGGTACAAATTCCCATCTAGTTTCATATTTGAAACCTCACTAATGATGTTGTCAATTAATTCCAGAGGATATCCTCTAGCCAAAAACATACCCTTTAAACAATTAATCTGAGTACGAAAATCTTCAGTACTGCTAACCATGCGTGAAATTCTAATAACTTGACCTTTAACAACTATTTTCTTGACATGTTCCAGGTGGCTACTCTGACAGTGTAATAGACTTTTGCTAAATGTAAGGTTCCTGTACAAATCACTAACAAAGGAAGCGTTGGTCAAATCCTTTCTTATAGTAACATCCAAAAAGTGAATTTCATCTACACTACACTTTGAAGTAAATCTTAAAAACTGTGTTGTACTGTTGATATAGGTCAAATAATGTGACACTTCTGCTGGATCACCATTCCAGACAAAGAATAAATCATCAATATAACGTACATACAGAGCCCATTGACTAGAAAAAGAAGAATGCAAGAGAAATTTCTTCTCCCACATGTACATAAAAATGTTTGCAAAAATGGGGGCGTATGAAGCCCCCATAGCCAATCCACTCTTCTGTACAAAAAACTGTCCATCAAAATAAACAAAGTTAAACTTTAAAATAATTTCCACAAGTGTTACCAAAACAGAAACCTAGTTATTATCAAATAAATTACAGTCAAACAAAAATTCTTCAAACCATTCCAAACCCAAAGAGTGTGGTATGATGTTAAACAAGTTGGTAACATCCACAGTTAGAAAACCAACATTCTCACCAAAACGCAAGTTTTTAAGTTTTGTCAAAAATTGCCAGGAATCTGTACAAATGTGTTCCACATCTTTCAAAACATTTTTAAGCATAATGTCAAGGTATTTACCCATAAAATGTGTTTTAGATCCTGCTGCACTTGGTCTCATAGGAGGATTGTTCCTGTCTCTGTGTATTTTAGGTATGCTGAAAATACTTGGCACCCTAGGAAATCTAACCGTGAGAACTTCATAAAGTTCATCAATTTGTCCCTGATCAAACAGGTCTTTAAGAAGTAAATCAATCCTATAATGTAAAATACTGACAAAATTCAGGAAAACTTCTTCATACATAGCATCATCTAAAAGCAGAGTATTCATTCTGTTGTTGTGGTCACATCTAGTCACGACCACTGCTCCACCCCCTTTGTCCATTTCATGACTGAGTGATTTATCCATACATAATTTTCTTAATAAAACATATTCAGTGCTGGATAAATTCAACCCAGTGTCATCACAAACGGACCTTGAACTCAAAAGAGTTTTAAATTCATATTCAACCATACTTTCAAAAATAGTCAAAAAACTGACAAGGGGTGGATTAAAAACGCTTTTCTTTCTTAAAGCGTTACCATGAACACTATGCGAAACGGAATCAAACAATAAACGTAAGTTTATCTTACGCACAAAAAGTTTCAAGTTAAGAGTTAGTTGTACAATGTCAGAAAGTTAAAGCCTTTACATAACAGGTTAGCTATGTCAGCATCAAAGAACTGGTTAGAAAAGTTATAAAATGAGAAGTCACCTGCTATGTTATAAACAATAGAAGAGGACATGGTGCATACATCCCCCGTCTGATAACACACGTCCTCAGAGTTCGAACAAGAACTAACATCAAAAGATGTATGAAAATCCAAACCAGTTACCAAATCATTTAATTCTGTCTGGATTGTTGTCGCCTTGTGTTCTGTTGAAAATAATTCCGCTGATAAACCTGGTTCACATAGGACCGATGTTGACTGTAACTCTCCTGTTGTGTTTGGTTATGTATCCTTTCTGATCTCCTCAATAGTTCTTCCCCCAAAGGGATTCGGTGATCTGGTTGCTCTTCAGCTCCACCTCTCACAGGACGGCTACCAACAGGAGAGTCGTTGTATGAAGTATCTTGAACACGAGGGGCCGTTGGTCTATGGTAGGCTGTACCGGACTGATAGGCTCTAATATCTGTCAAGTTTTTTTATTTTGCATTTTTTATCATCCGCAATGATCTTGTCCACTTTATTTAACACATGTTGGTAGGCAGAAACAGAATGTTGAAACAAAAGATAATCGTGTAACACTCTGTCCAATGAGTGTAACAAATCAATAACGTTGTTGTTGCTTTTCATCAAAATTTCAAGCAGTTCAGTACCTTGCCTATCAAACAGAGTAACCAACTCACAGTATAATGGAGAATCCGCAGTCAAGCCTGTAAGAAATTTCCAATACCAAAGTCCATTCGGCACTACCTTTTTCTTGATACACTCAAGAAAGTAGGCATTTTCCACTTGCAACTTCTTGCATTTAGACGGTTTGTTTTCAAAAGTGGAAAGGGACTGTTGAAAAGTGCCTCTTTGCACAACAATAACGTTGTCACAGTTGAAAATAATTTGTCAAACCAACGTTCAAAAGATACATCCGAAGTAGTGTTAGTTACAATGGTATTAGAATTGCGGACAGGAGTGCATTGTCCTGGGGGAGACGACAGCGCTTAACTGTTGTAGTTTCCTGAATAAAAGTTTTTGAGTACAGGACTGTCAGCATTTTTTTTGATTTCTGTCAAGTTTTCTGTTGGTTCTTGGTTAAGTGTAAAGGAAAGTCATTGTGACTGCTTACCGTAGGGAGGTGTCTTGTTGTTACCAGTTTTGGAAGAGGGGCACCCCATTGTTTTGTTCTGAAAGTCCCTTGGGGCTAAAACCTGGTGCCTTTGGAATGTCTAGGTTTGACAAGTGGCTCTCGAAGGAACTGGAAAGGACCAGTTTTTATTAGGCCAGAGTCTACTAAATCTTGGAGGTTGTACTTGTAAAAAATCTTTCACAGTTTGCATAGATTTAGCTTTATCTTCCATCTTTTTTAGAACTTCTCCAGCCTTATTACCAAAGAGATGGTCCTGTTGTAAAGGAGCATCTAATAATTTTGCTTTAACATGATCAGGCAGATTTTGCTCTTTGAGCCAAGCATGCCTTCTTAGCACAGATCCAGTTACAGCAGCCCTGCAAGTGGCCTCCAAAGAATCAAAAACACATTGCAAAGTATGTTTTCCAACTTGTTCAGCTGAATGCAATATGTCATGTAAATCTTTATTTTCCACACAATCAGAAATCAACATCATTTTCTGTTTAAGCAGTCCCATGATATGCTGCTGATATTTTAGCATATGAAATTGACAGTTTAAAGCCCTGATTAGCCAGGGTTGCAGAAGTGTAAACCTTCTTACCCCATCTATCCAGCACCCTGGAATCTCTATCAGAAGGGGTAGGGGATTTTTAGCAGTTGAAGCCTTAATGCCCTTGGGACCCTGAGAAATGGTTTCAGGATTTGCAACAGGATTTTTGAAAAGGAATTTGTGGGAGTCAGGAACCCTGTAGTATCTGTCTGGCTTACAAGGAGCCTGAGGCAGAGAACCAGGAGCCATACTAGATTCTAAAAAAACATCATCAACAATATCTAGAACAGGAGGTATAGCCAAAGGCCTATGCTGAGGAAGAAGAAGAAAATCCCCAAGTCTCTTTTTAGATTCAGAAAAATCCTGACTTTCCCAGTGGAAATGCTCCCTTAAGTTATGCAAAGTTTCCCCAAAAGAAAAATCCTCAGGGGGAGAAGCAGAAGGTATAGACAATTCCTGTTCATTAGAAGAATCAGAAGAAATAGAATCTTGTTCAGAAGATTCATAGTCAATATCTTGCCTAGGCCTCTTAGAAGGGGGAGGTTGGCTACCCCTGATCAGAGTAATTAAATCTTCAGCCATTTTGATCATTTGTTTTTCTAGGCATAGGGGCCTGCACATGTGGCCCAGGCATCGTTTTTTTTAGGCATAGGTCGAGATTTTGGCCTTAGTTATGAAGATGGCGTTAGTCTAATATACAAATCTGTAGGCCTGAAAACACCCTCAGAAGCCGGTACTGCACAGCGGCTCTGGACCCATCTAAGGTAGAGACATCCGTGGGTTCCATAATTGAAGCATCTCGCGGCATACCGGACTCCGAATATGTCTCAGTAGAGGCGCATCAGAAGTAGCAGGTATCAGGGGCTGCGAAAGTGCCTCACTGACTACCGGCGAACTGGCAAATGGCTTAGGAGAAGCGTCGTCGGCAGTGATGGACCTCGACGGCCTGTCTCTGTCTTTTTCTTTGAGTATTTTAGGTATTCCGGTAGTCGGATTGCTAACAGACGACATTTCTGGATAAAGCTTGAACCAAAATATTTAGAGGCAAAAATGTACCTACGTTTGACAGTACGTTGATTAAATAAAGCACAGAACTGACAGCAAGGTACGTGGTGGTCAGGGCCACGCGGCAAGAAAGACTAATGTAATGGCATCGGCTGCATGTTTTATACCCCTGACGACCTGACGTCATGGAAGAAGGGACAGCAACCGACACATGACCCAAGACTTTGTTAATCAGGCCGAATGAGGGCAACCTGACAGCAGATTACCCAAATGTAATGACTGCAACAGTGAAACACGAAGAACATCCTGTCCCTGATTTTGTTCCTTTATACTTCCCCCAGCATTCTTGGGTTTGTCCAGAATTCCTAAGTGAAAGTTGAGAGGTATGTAGAGGATTACAGTCAGTCACTAATGCTAGACATTAAAGTTTCATACACCATAATCAAAAAATGCATGTTGATGCAAAACGTGTTCTATTAAAATTTTAAATAAATAAGCAACGTTTAACAATTGTCCCAGGTTCTGGAGCCTTAATTCACTTGTCTAGAAGAAAAAGGTTTATGGTACATCTCAGAAACCCTCACATAGGCTTTTCCATGGCAAGTGTGAGGTTGGGCAGCCAGAAAAAAGAGGATTTATTTTTGAGGCTGCCTGACCTTGCAGTTACCTGTGAAATGCCAAAGCACATGTTTCTGTGTAATCAGTATTTTGGTAGCAGTTCCAGGGCATATTGGGCAGCTGTTTAAAGTGAGTGGGTGGGTTTGAGTGGGTGGGTTCTGCCCCCCCATTCCTCTGGTTCCGGCTCCATGATTTTAAACAGCTCCATTCAAATTCTGAAGAAAAAGATTTCTCAGCTACAAATGCATTACTGTTTCTAGAACTCGTATATAACTCCATACTGCTTCCCAGAACTCGTATATAACTCCATACTGCTTCCCAGAACTCGTCTATAACTCCATACTGCTCCCCAGAACTCGTATATAACTCCATACTGCTTCCCCTTTCCTTTAAGGACTAATGAGAGTCACTTTCTGTTTGGGTATATGAAAACTCTGAGTGTTAATATTTTTCTAAATGCGTGTTTTAGAGTTACAGTATCTAAGTGTTTAAAGCGTTTAAGAAAATGTGTACTATCAAACAAGTGATACTGTTGGACATTAGCTATCATGAGGCATTAGATACAACCAACATTACTTCCTGATGTTTTATTAGCTATCATGAGATATTTGATACAACCAACATTACTTCCTGATGTTTTATTAGCTATCATGAGGCATTAGATACAACCAACATTACTTCCTGATGTTTTATTTGCTATCATGAGGCATTGGATAAAACCAACATTACTTCCTGATGTTTTATTAGCTATCATGAGGCATTAGATACAACCAACATTACTTCCTGATGTTTTATTAGCTATCATGAGGCATTAGATACAACCAACATTACTTCCTAATGTTTTATTAGCTACCATGAGGCATTATAGGTTCATAGATTAGTACTAGGCTAAGTGCCCTTGTGGGCTATTTTAAGCCTAGCCAATTACCCCATGTGAGAATCAAACCCTGCACACCTTGTGTCTGTAAGGTAAACACCTTAACTATTATGCCAACCTCCCACATTAGATACAACCATTACTTCCTGATGTTTTATTAGCTACCATGAGGCATTAGATACAACCAACATTACTTCCTGATGTTGTATTAGCTATCATGAGGCATTAGATACAACCAGCATTACTTCCTGATGTTTTATTAGCTATCATGAGGCATTAGATACAACCAACATTACTTCCTGATGTTTTATCGGTTACTCTGAAATTAAGGAAACACGTTAACAGACTTGCTCATGGAGTATATATAGCTAAATATAGACAAAACAAGCACAAATGTTAGGAAAAGCTGGTTGGTAGGTTATCTGTACCACTCACTCTGACTTGAACATCTACTGTTTTATTGCGTACAGCTCACATAACCATACTTTCTTTAGGAAGGGCACTTGCACCAACATCACAACTGTGAAGAGCTCAAAATAGTAATGCAGTTTCAGGAAGAAGTGTGCTCTGCTATCAGGATAAGTCTTGAAGGACTTGCCCCTACCAGTCAGGGATTTACGCTGTGGCACAGGAGTGCGCACCCCCTTCTTTCTGCTAAAACACTTGCAGTATAGCCTTGCCAAATAAAGCTTCTCTAACTGTTGTGTGTTGAAATCAGAAAATGTACCACCAGGCTGGTACACAGTTGAGGGAGTATTCCTCTTACGGTTTCTAATTTGGTGATGCATTTTCAATCTACATCAGTTACAGAAGCTTTTCTTTTTTTAAGCGTTTAGCATCACAATTCACGATGGGAGATGCAACTAGGAGAGCCGCTCAGAATCTCAGATCGATCAGATGACATGCTCATTCTAAGATCCTGACTGGCTCCTACAGTTGTGTTGACATCATGACTGATAGTTTTGTTGAGGTTAGAGGACTTCATAGAAGAAAAAAAAATGCCTGGGAACGTGTCACAGACATGCATAGGCAGACTCAACTTCCAAGCCTAAAAGGAGACAGCAACATGCTGAGAGGTTTTTCAGAGGTTATGGGAAATAGCTGAATTTAATTAAAAAAAAAAAACAGGTGAGATGTAATTGTTTTCTTTGGGTGAATCCATGCAGCCTGTAGCATGGGGGGGGGGGGGGCAATCGCCCTGGGCACTAGCTTGAAAAGGGAGCAATTCACAGAAATTAAATAGAGCATGTACAGAAATGTTTAACTCTAAGAAAATCAAAGTTTTAGGTTGAGCAATGCTTCAGCTACTTCCTGCTCCCTTTATACTTCACCTTGTGTGGGCATTTGCCAGGGATATTGGTTTGTATATGCACCGTAACATTCCAGTACAAGTTATGTGAACTGGGTAGCAATGGCGTATGCACCGTAACATTACAGTACAAATTATGTGAACTGGGTAGCAATGGAGTATGCACCATAACATTCCAGTACAAGTTATGTGAACTGCACCATAACATTCCAGTACAAGTTATGTGAACTGGGTAGCAATGGAGCAAGCTCAGGGACCCAGGAGAAGCCATCATAGTCAAAACAAAATTATTACATAATGTACAAAAACACTGATTTGAGGTATGTAGCTTATCAGGTGTTTTTTTTTTTACTTTACAAGACAGTTTAACTCATCTCATATGTTTGCACTCACTCACCTTCCATGCCTCAACTGTCCAGATTTTCACAGAATATTCAGATTTTTTGCCTCATATTTTGTCGGTTCCTCAAAAAATCTGTCATTTTCTGAGAAATCATGGAGGACTTCATATTCTATAGAAAATGCAGGCCAACGCAAGTCTTGTTATTATAGGAACTTTCTAAGTTTATAATCAAGAACACATTACCAGCACAGACAGCAGGCAGAATCAAATCTATTTTTATTCTGCCACTGTCATTTGTTGGGCCAGTTTAGTGCCATTTTTCCTACCTAGAGTGAGACCCAATCTTAAAAAGTTAAGCAGGGGGAGCTTAACAGTTGTTAAGATTGGGTCTCATGCTATAGTAGTGATTACCTGATAGTCTTTTTCCTAATATCAGAGTGTAATCTCTGCTCTCCATGCAGTACATTGTTGTTATGGTTTCTGTTACTGATTGGTAAATCTGTTGATAAAATGAACTTCAATGCAGTCCCTTGAATTGCCTGTTAGTGGTGTTTCTATGACAGAAGTCATCTGTTCTCTCCTTTTTACAGCCATTTGTGTCTCAGTAGAGACCCCTTGAGGCTTACAAAGACTGTCAGAGAATGACAGTCCATAGGAGAAGGAGGGTTGGGTACAGTATAGGCACAGCACAGCTTTAGTAACTGAAGCAGAGGATAAATGAAAATGAAAAAATCCAGCATAAAACAGTACTGCATGGAAAGCTCATTCAAATCCAGCATAAAACAGTACTGCATGGAAAGCTCATTCAAATCCAGCATAAAACAGTACTGCATGGAAAGCTCATTCAAATCCAGCATAAAACAGTACTGCATGGAAAGCTCATTCAAATCCAGCATAAAACAGTACTGCATGGAAAGCTCATTCAAATCCAGCATAAAACAGTACTGCATGGAAAGCTCATTCAAATCCAGCATAAAACAGTACTGCATGGAAAGCTCATTCAAATCCAGCATAAAACAGTACTGCATGGAAAGCTCATTCAAATCCAGCATAAAACGGTACTGCATGGAAAGCTCATTCAAATCCAGCATAAAACGGTACTGCATGGAAAGCTCATTCAAATCCAGCATAAAACAGTACTGCATGGAAAGCTCATTCAAATCCAGCATAAAACAGTACTGCATGGAAAGCTCATTCAAAAAGTGTGTTATGTCAAGCAGCACACTGTGACCGTACCATTCTTTAGGAAGTTCTTACTTCAATTTTCTGCAGCCAAGTGTCACACACTCTTGAACACCATATTTATTTTTTGGTGATGGTTTTATGGTTGTCGTTTTATTAAGTTATACCTAAAACCAAAAACATGTATTCTACTTTCCACATAAGTGCCTTTCCAAAGACATGTTCCACATGATCCACACAGCATCATTCAAGGGGTTTGGTATCATGACAACGTGAAGATGAAAGGAAAATCAAAGGTGAACACAATTACAACAGACTTCCTATTGCACAGAAAAAGTGTAATTTAGGGCTGGATTAGTTAGCGGACTGTGATTTCTGTGGTGTTTACTAGTACTTGGGAGTATCTGAATAATGTGCATCTTTATTTGGTATAGTTTTGAGGTGTGAATGAACATCTGTGTGACTGGCTACTTTGATATGATACAGAGGCTTGGTGTAGGGCAGTTCTGTGGTTGACATACTAGAGTTTGTTACTTATGTGGGGACTATGCCAGCTCTGCTACAGTGGTTGAAGCCATGACTCTCACTTGGAGGATCCCTGTTAGTGTCATGTGCACATGATAAAGCTAGCATCATTGTGGAGGGATGGTGACTTTTGGTGCAGTCGTTAGATGTGCATTTGGCTCACCCAGCTGAAAATGTGGAAGCCTTTATTAGCTGTTGCACAGAAATATGAATGTGTATTAGAAGGCATATTGGCCCCTATGATTATTCACACAAACCCCACCCAAGAGGAGGGGCTGAGACTTAACACTCATTACTATGATATTGATGAGAGCACAATGACCTCCTATGGCTGCCTGGATAACAGCCCTTTCAGAGTTGGAGAGATCTGACTGTCAGCAGACATGGGAGCAAAATGCATGAAAATCAAATGTGGGTCTGTGACATACTGCAATAAAAGGCACTTGCCATCTGAATACAACTCATTTGGGGGTAAAGTCTAGCATAATGTACATGGACCAATACTTACCTACTTTTCTACCTAAGACAGCTGTACATTTGCACTAAAATGTCTAATTTGGTTTTGCCATTTCATGAAATGCCTAGTATTCTTATGTATATTTGCTTAGGGTGGGTGGGGAGAGCAACACTGTGTTGGGGGTGCGGCCTTCAGGTGGGGGGGGGACACACTGTATGAGAGACTCGTACTGGGCTCTAAATGGCCTAACTGCTCCTCTGGATACAACTATTTCAGCACAAAGATGTATTATATACAGGGATGTATCTCAGCAGTCTGTGGCTGACATACTATTGTTGAAAATGTAAAACTAGGTTACGTAGTTTACAGATGGTGGACTGATTGGTTGCTGTTTACAATATACACAAGTGCTTCGTGATCCCAGCAAAAGTAAATGATTCTGTTAATCTTGAATTTCCACTGGCAGCATAGAGATGGCTGTTTGTTACTGTTTTATGGGTACTTCAGTGCACTTGTGCTGTGTTCAGTTTGTGGCATTGTGGTTCCAGACTGACAACTGGATTCCATGAAGGGTGATTCATATAATGATTCTAGAAAATATGTGCACATGGCTGACTGAGTTTATATCAGTGCAGAAAACCTGGAAGCCATTTTTTTGAAGGAGAGGGACAGTCTGATACTAATTTTATGTGAATTGCTTACAAGTCCTGTTAGAAGCTGGCATTATTATTTTGCTTTTCTATAAGTGACAATGGTTAAAATGTGACAGATGGTTCAGTGACAGATCTTTCTACATTTGGAAGAACATCATGTACTGTTTCTGTAATTACTGTAAAATTATGTGTTTATGGATGACAACATTGTGTGTGATTTTCTTTCTTTCTTTTTTTTCTTCTTTTGCTCCGTTTAAAGACTTGCTGTTTTAGAGCTAATTTACTAATTCTTTCAGCAAGGCGATTTTTTACAAGCTAATCTGAGAGCAGATATATCTGTAAAATCTTTGCTAATTAACATTAAAAAAAATGGGTCCCCTCTCCCCTCCTCTCCCTGTGAGGCTTACATTCAGTTTGTTGTGGCTGAAGTGCTGTAAACGTGCATCTGAGAAGTCTTGTCCTTCAGTTGCTGCTGCAGCATGATTAGCTAATGCCTTAGTGAAACAGAACATTCGCATATCTGCAGCATGATTAGCTAATGCCTTAGTGAAACAGAACATTCGCATATCTGCAGCATGATTAGCAAATGCCTTAGTGAAACAGATCACTTGCATAGCTGCAGCATGATTATTAGCTAATGCCTTAGTGAAACAGAACATTTGCATATCTGCAACATGATTAACTAATGCCTTAGTGAAACAGAACATTTGCATATCTGCAGCATGATTATTGGCTAATGCCTTAGTGAAACAGAACATTCGCATATCAGCAGCATGATTATTAGCTAATGCCTAAGTGAAACGGAACATTCGCATATCTGCAGCATGATTAGCTAATGCCTTAGTGAAACAGAACATTTGCATATCTGCAGCATGATTATTAGCTAATGCCTAAGTGAAACAGAACATTCGCATATCTGCAGCATGATTATTAGCTAATGCCTAAGTGAAACAGAACATTCGCATATCAGCAGCATGATTATTAGCTAATGCCTAAGTGAAACGGAACATTCGCATATCTGCAGCATGATTAGCTAATGCCTTAGTGAAAGAGAACATTTGCATATCTGCAGCATGATTATGAGCTATTGCCTTAGCGAATCAGAACATTTCCATATCTGCAGCACGATTATTAGCTAATGCCTTAGTGAAACAGAACATTCGCATATCTGCAGCATGATTATTGGCTAATGCCTTAGTGAAACAGAACATTTGCATATCAGCAGCATGATTATTAGCTAATGCCTTAGTGAAACGGAACATTCACATATCTGAAGCATGATTATTAGCTAATGCCTAAGTGAAACAGAACATTCGCATATCTGCAGCATGATTATTAGCTAATGCCTAAGTGAAACGGAACATTCGCATATCTGCAGCATGATTAGCTAATGCCTTAGTGAAACAGAACATTTGCATATCTGCAGCATGATTATTAGCTAATGCCTAAGTGAAACAGAACATTCGCATATCTGCAGCATGATTATTAGCTAATGCCTAAGTGAAACAGAACATTCGCATATCAGCAGCATGATTATTAGCTAATGCCTAAGTGAAACGGAACATTCGCATATCTGCAGCATGATTAGCTAATGCCTTAGTGAAAGAGAACATTTGCATATCTGCAGCATGATTATGAGCTATTGCCTTAGCGAATCAGAACATTTCCATATCTGCAGCACGATTATTAGCTAATGCCTTAGTGAAACAGAACATTCGCATATCTGCAGCATGATTATTGGCTAATGCCTTAGTGAAACAGAACATTCGCATATCAGCAGCATGATTATTAGCTAATGCCTTAGTGAAACGGAACATTCACATATCTGAAGCATGATTATTAGCTAATGCCTTAGTGAAACAGAACATTTGCATATCTGCAGCACGATTATTAGTTAATGCCTTAGTGAAATGGAACATTCGCATATCTGCAGCATGATTATTAGCTAATGCCTTAGTGAAACAGAACATTCGCATATCTGCAGCATGATTAATAGCTAATGCCTTAGTAAAACAGAACATTTGCATATCTGCAGCATGATTATTAGCTAATGCCTTATGAAACAGAACATTCACATATCTGCAGCATGATTATTAGCTAATGCCCTAGTGAAACAGAACTTTCGCATATCTGCAGCATGATTATTACCTAATGTCTTAGTGAAACGGAACATTTGCATATCTGCAGCATGATTATTAGCTAATGCCTTAGTGAAACAGAACATTTTCATATGTACTGATGGGAGCAAGATGGCACCATTTGTTCTTAATTTTAGGACCTTGACTTACTGTAAAGTAGTTTAAAATTCGATGTATTTTATTTGTATGATGTGTATTTGCTTTTTGGGATTTTTTTTATTTTCATAACACAAGCTTCCTTAACTTGCTATATTGCTGAACTTCGCTGTTTTCACATACATCATTTACTTGCAAAAATAACTATATTAACAGTGGTACTTGCTTGGTGACCTTCAGATGGACTTTTTACTGTGTTATAATGCATATGCAAGTTCTACAATGATTTGACATAGGTAATCAAACATTTCTCCCAGGTATAGACTGAAACACCCAGTACTATCTTTAAATTTGCTCTATGCTGTACAGGAGATGCTGCTTCCACTACCATAGGTGTCCCACACTGATGTGCAACTACATGTATAGTTTCAGAGCATCTTAAGGTGATCTAGCCACAGCCCACCCAATCCCTGCTGTTCTTTTTCCACCCCCTTGTGGTCTACTTTCCATACTGCACCCCCCTTCTGCAAATTCTTGAATCCGCCACTGCCTACCACGTCCAGTCCTGTTCACAGACAGCAGACTGACTTGAAATGCTTATAAATGAGTGGACATGTATCCAGGTCGTAGCTTCACTGCTACCCTGACAGCAGCCTTGTTCTTGTGAAATGTCAAAAAGTGGAAACCACTCTGGTGGAATAGTCCATTACTATTCCTGTCATAAAATGTATTACATTTGTTATACCAAAAATGTAATGCATCTAACAGGATTTCCATAGCTACACAATGGATTTGTTTAATCTGAGAGAAGAGAAACAATGGATCATACCTACTAACACTGATAAACGGACCTCTCACTTTGTATCCACTTGCTTTTCTGTTTATGGAAGGAATTCTATTTCAAATGATTCTAGTGAAGGTACAATCACCACCTAAGCAGCTTTCCAAATAAAATAGTACTAGTCAGAATTACCTTAAATTGCACAAACAAAAAGTAGTTTCTCCCAAATATCACTATAAATCAATAACAGTGAGATTTCATGCTCCCTCCAGTACAACACATCAGGCAGGCATTTATGGCTCTGCATTTTATATGCACATTAGTTTCACTTCATGCTATCAGCATTCACATGAAGACATTTCACTGAGCCATGTTTACTGAGAGAACTAAATATATTCTGCCATCATGAAGCAGGGGCTAATTAATTTTCACTATCTTAGCTTTCCTCTTTTGCAGCACATGCAACTAAATTCTGAAATTTACATACACAAGACTTCTGTGATATTTTACATTAATATTTACTTAATATTTTCCTTTTGAGCCATTCAATGCTTTTTTTCTCCAATTAGAAATTTCTCTGCATTTTTCCTACATAAATGCAAAGGCATTTACAAACACCTAGTGTTACCATATTGCTGGTGCTACAGTTCATCCCTTCCAGTCACATTTACATAGCTGCGCATACTTCATTCATGACAATTATAAGCAGCATTTGACAACTGAAATGTATTCAAAAATGACCTTCTAGAAAAAAAAAATCACAATTCCATCCCCATGTAAATGCAAAAATGAGATTTTCTGAGAAAATGCTATTTGTGATGTGTAGAAACTGGTCCATGTCAACAATCACAGATACAGCCATCCAAATGGCTTGTTTAAAGCTCATATTTGAAAATGTATTTAAAGTCATCTAACTTTAAGCTTGCATTTCGTATCTTTACAAATGAGCACAAACTAATCTGCATTCACCAAACTACCAAAAGTGTAGGACACCTGCCCTTCTACATACACTACACAGTGTGCTGGTACAGTCTGAGGCAGCAGACAAGGACCAGAGACTTAACCCTGATATGTGGCACAGTCTGAGCCAGTGGACAAAGACCAGAGACCTAACCCTGATATGTGGCACAGTCTGAACCAGTGCACAAAGACCAGAGACCTAGCCCTGATATGTGGCACAGTCTGAGCTAGTGGAAAAGGACCAGAGACTTAACCCTGATAGGTTGGAAAATTCGTGACACTGCTTCAGAATTCTCAACCCATGTAAATGTGCCTTCTCTGACTGAGCAGAGACGATACTACTGAATAAATAAATAATGGCAAACACTGACATTTAAGTGTTTAGAAAAAAAAATATATATATATATATATATATATATATATATAGAGAGAGAGAGAGAGAGACACACACAAACAACTATTATATAATGGTCTAAGTAAACAAAGAATTGCATTTTAAATTGGGATCTTGAGTTGTGACTATTTTAGGGTAAATAATTTATCCCAAAGGAAAAGAATTTGAGTTATGCATGACCCCACCTGGGGCCTCACTTAAGTTTACTACAACCCCCCCAAGCGTCCAGTTCTGAAAAAGACACTGCATACTTTGCAACACAGCAAGAATTCTAGTTTGCTATTCAATGTCAACACCTTGAGGATTTTGTTTTCACCAGTTCTGGTCAGAAGGCCATTCTTACTCAGCATTCTTCGTCCTCCGTGATAATTATTTCCATTATCTGTATTCACTTAGCAATACCGTAAAATAGACTACAGCAAGGTCACAAACAAGTGATCTTGATGCCAAGAGTAGATAAAAAAAGGCTCAAAATGATCAGCAAAGCAAATCATTTGCAACATCACTGCACCCAGCAGTCTGGGAAAATACACTGTACTGTCAGATACTTTAATATGCTGCAAAATCCAAGTAAGTTCTGAGCTTGCAAATGTGAAGGGCTTCTTCTGTGGAAAAGATGGCCTATACCAAGACGTTCTGCCACCTAAGAAATGTTTGTTCCCCTTTAAAGGGCAATGGCAACATTAAAATCTCTGCTCCCTCTCTTGATAAAGTGATTTTACTTTCTGATAAATTTGACCCCTACAGTGCTGTGCATAACAAAACAACAACTTAAATATTACTTCGTATTTCACATGTGTCCGCTTTAACAGTTTCACTGCACAGTATTTTGGCTCAGAAACCTTACGAAAACATATCATGTTGTGTGTTATAGTGCTTTGCCATATGCAGGAACATCCATTAGGACAGGCAGCTTGCTCACACACGAATGAGCAGCTCATATGTGGAATAAAAGGAAAGTAAACCCTACAACTGAGATATTAACAAGGTACAGCAGGAGGACCACCTGCAACTCAGACATTTAGTGCCTTTGTTAAAGCATGCAGTTTAATTGCGGTTTCCCACTAAAGCACAAAACTTATCACAGTCATCTAACTAGATGCATATACGTAACAAAACTCAAAGGGATTTAAAAGAGAACTCAAAAAATACCTCACATCTCATTGGCTGTGCTCTTGTTCTAAACCTAACAACTTCACTAATACATGTCTTGCTACACAACCTGCTGTTTAGCCAAGTATCTATGCCTCATAGCATTTGAATGTCTAAGCATAGTGAATTATGAGATCTGATTGTATTCTATGTTCACATTTTCTGATACGTCTTTGCCAATCAGATGCAAGTCGGCACATTAAGTATATTGATATCTGCCTGTATTCTTTGTCTACATTTTTCTAAACATGTCTGTCTGAGTTTATCACTCAGTGATGTATGTACTGTCTCTTTTTTGGTATGTGGAGCTTTTCTCCCCGAGCATCCTCTGAAAATGGACATATATCCAGTCGGACTATCCCGGTCAACAAATGCAAAGTACATAAATAAATAAACTGCTGACACTGTCTCTGGATGCAAATGGAATTATGATGAGAGATTTCCGATCTATCCATGTCAAGCCATTTTGTGTTAGAATAAATTATAAAATATTACTAAACCTTCACAGCGAAACAGTAATGAGTTATGCATTTAGTCATTAAGATCTAAAAAAGCTTTTTCTTTTAAATTTCTGCCCACATTTTTAAAGTTGTCTGCTTTGACTGCTATGTCATACTACTGTCAGCAGAGGGCGATAATGCTATGCAGACACTGTACCCTATGTCAATGAAAAGTCCCCAGAGTTTCCTTGAATAATACACACACATTTAATTTTCATTTACTTAATCTAGGTTTGTTTTTGTTTTTGAAAGGAATACATTAAGGACCAGGCCAGGAGCATGGGCATTACCTGCAAGGTGCACCAATATTAATTAAGAAGTTCAAAGGACCATGAATTGGGCAGTGAAACTACAAAATAGGTACATCTGAGAATGGGAACAAGGTCGTGAGAAATCCATCAGTAGCAGGACAGACATTCAAGAGTTCAAAATTTTCATAACTTTGAGAAATTCAAGTATTTGCAACTACAGTGGTTGATGGCCTTTCCTCTTATTTAAGCATTAATTTTAGGGGGATTTGTGACAATATTCTTAATGTGAGTGCAGTAAGTACATAGTGAGGTTTCTTATTGCTTCTCAAGCCATTTTCCAATGAATTAGAAATTGGACAGGTTTCATCAATTTCTATGTTCCTTTGAAAAACAACTGTTTAACAGGGTTACTGAGGTAATATTTATAGATGTGGGGACATGGGGAACATTGGGGTTTGTCCTTCCCTAAAAATTGTTTATTTTTGTTGCAGTTGATGATGTGCAATACTGATGTTTTTATCCCTGATGGAGCCAATTCAGATGACTGCTGATTCGAT
The DNA here is from genome assembly GCF_019279795.1 of Protopterus annectens. NCBI lineage: Eukaryota > Metazoa > Chordata > Ceratodontiformes > Protopteridae > Protopterus > Protopterus annectens. The sequence continues at coordinate 1,131,022,822 of NC_056746.1, forward strand.
GACTGGCCATATATTCACACACTGCTGTAAGTCCAAGCAGGTTAGATACAAATATTATATCCGCCACAGAAAAGAACATGTGGGCATGAGAGTTGGATGCCAAGCAACTGAAAAAGATATGTAACAGCAGTCTAATGTGGCAAAAAACATACCTGTCAGAATGCAAAATCTTACCTATATTAGCACTACACATCTTTCAGAGAACTACAATGAATTTGTGATCATTTTGCTGCAACTTCGAAGGTAAGGAATTTTGTGCACATTTAGTGGGAGAACAGGCTTTAGCCAATTTTGAATGGATCTTGCACTTTTTAAGGTACAGTCTCACTGACTGATTTATGTGAGGATCAAACTTTAGGGCACATAAAGATGCATGAAAGAAGTGACGGTTCAAAGATGGCAAAAGGAAGGACAAAGAAGGGTGCACTTTATCAAGTGGAGACTACATTACAGGCTTACTTGTAGAGCATTTTACTCTTTGCTTGTTTCTGCAGATTATCACTAAAGGCTGCTTAGATCCTCCCCATTGCATACCTCTGCTGCACCAGCCATTGAAAGGGTCATGTCACCCACTTGCTACAGTACAGACAGCCCTTCAGATTTTTCACACTGAGTATAAACAGAGAACTTAGGAAGAACCACCTGGGGAAAGGCAAAGTTTGTTGACTGTATCCATTAAGTATGCTCAAAGTCCAGCCACAACAGTATAGAGGGATTCAGACCTAACGGCAGCTTAGGTGACCCGAGTCAGTGGCTTGGTCAACTGGCAGAACTGGCTGAGGAGGATGGGGTTGAGCAGCTACTGACGGCTTGCCCATCCTTGGTGGTGGTGGTGGGGGGGGGGGGGCAGCAGCCTTGTCTCCCAATCTGAATGACACATAGAGAGAGGTGTAGGCACTGGACCTGTGGATATCAAGTCTAGAAAACTAACCGCCATTGCGCATATGTATATAGCAGAAACAACATATGGAAGTATGCTATCTGATGAAACCAACATTAGACCTGAGAGAGACACTTGAGGGAGGAGGCTCTACTAGCAAGCTGTGGTCCATTCTACTAGACCAGCAAGCTGGCCCACTCCATCACTAGATTCCCACCACTGGGGATGAATGAGCTAATAGCCTTGGACAGAGATGCCAAACTCTGTTCCCATCAGATGAATGGGCTGATTGGCTGCAGGTAGGGGAGAAAATGGGCTGGTCCTATAAAATCAATCAGTCAATAAACAAAACTGATCTCAAAATTTGACTTTTAGAAGAACAAAGTCAGACAGATAATTTTTTTAGCAGTTGAGAATGTTCTACTTTAATCATGCATGACCAATGTAATTCATTGATGATGAAATGGAATGTATAGGGGATGTGAACAGCAAATGCATCCAAGTTTAGTTTCATGACAGCTAGCTCCAGGCCATTTATATTGACAGAGCTGAATATCAACAAGGTTACTATGCAGTTCTCATGATGACAAAGGTGGTCGCAATCTTAGCAGCTGTGCATTAGCTAGAGAGACAGTAAAAACACATCCACACTCTAATAAAAATACAGTTTACACACACGCGTAGCAAACCATGACGTAATAAAAATAAATTTTATACAAATATGTAGCAAAAAGTGACAAGTTAATACAAATACATTTTATGCAAATGTGCAGCAAACAGCAAAAAAAAAACATTTTACAACAGTGACTCTAATAAAAATACATTTTATACACATATAGAACAGTGACTCGTTAATATGTGTAGCCAAAACGGGCATTTCCTTTTGCTGATGCAGCAAGTTATATCTGCAGCGGAAGAAAACTAGACTGCTGTTTTTAGCTGAACACTAAAAGGAGAAAATATGTCTAAAAAAAAAAAAAACACAACTTCTCCTCCTCTAGAAAGCAATGAGTGGGATGGCAGGACTAATCTGAAACAGCTTAACAAGTACAATGCAACAATAATGAACAAAACAATGATCTCAGATTCTGCCATCAATCGAAATATGGCACAGCCTTTGAAGTGTATAAACACAACACAACTAAACCAGTTGCACAAGAGAAGCAAAGGTAAAAAGAGGTGGTTCTAGTACCAGCATAATTTTAAGAGCACAGCTATTCAGAAACACAAAGCACAGACCCCCTTTTCCCTTAGAAAGGCTCACTTGCTGAAATGTGAAGTGAAACCCTTCCCATTGCTTGCATGCCCTGAAATACATTACCTGTGACAGTGGGACTTGTATACTGAAAGTCACAATGAGAGAGTGCTGCATGTAATGTTATAGTAGGGACACGGTATTACTATGATTCGTACATCAATCCAAGAAGTCCTAATCCAGGATGGGATGTAGCATACTTAACAATACAACGGAACTTTTACATCATCAGAAAGGGGCACAGTAAATATTCTCCAGCGGTAGGGACTGCACAACTACAGCCAAAGAACTAGGTCTCACCATGAGGGTCAATGGGACAGGAACTGTATACCAAAGACCAGCTATTCACACAAGTCCTAAAGAGCTCCATGGGATAGTAGTGTGTATGTACCCAAAAATGAGCCAAAGAACGACTGAATTCTGCTAATCCTTCCAGCTAAATAAAGCAACCATTACTTAGACAGTGAACTTCCAAAGCATGAATGTCATCCCATATCTCCTCACACTATGAAAGTGCTTTACAATAAACAAAGCTCATAGCATTTAATGCATAACATGAGAAAAAAAAATTCTTTCTCAGGTTTCCACATAGTGAGGCAACAATAGTTTGAAGGGACCAGGACCATACCTCTCAACTGTCCAGATTTTCGGCTCATATTTTTGGCCTGTTTCTCATAAAATTTGTGTATTTTCGGTAAATCACTGGGATGATCTGAAGATTGACGTCACTAAATAATGAATACATTTGAGTTTCAGACTTCAAATCCTTCAGAGAATGCATGTTAAAACAAACTTGGTTACTCTAGCAACTTTCTAAGTTTATAAGACCAATATTTAATATATGTCCCTATTTCTGGCCTTTGTCCCCCCATTTTCTCAGAGAACGCTCAGAGAGATGCTGGTATGGAGACGAGAATGCAGCTTCTTCACTCACAGACAACACAGCAGACTGTGGTATGCAGTGACTGCTACAGAAGTCTGCTGCTGGAGTTTAGTAGATGTGGCTAGAGAGTCAGTACTGAATGACACATGGCATATTTTGACTGTCATCTTGTGATCTGGCAGTAACTGGGAAAGAAAGGGAGGGTTACACATACTGTGTGGTATTCAAGGTATCAGGCACAGACCCACAGAGAGCAAAGCAGGTTTAGTTTTTTAGTCTCCAGACCTGTGCACTGACAGAAAGGTGGCCCACTAATGTATGATGCAGACATTACAAATGCTGCACCATCTGTCAGTAGCTTATTGGTTTTCCCTGTTATGTGATGAAATTATCAGGTGATTTACACCCAAGCAATACATTAGAGTACGAATGCAGACGGCTTTCACAACAAAAGGGTTATGTTCAAATGGAGGAAGCATGGTTATTCTAGTGGTACTACATGCAACACAGGCACCATTAATAAAACTCTATCAAAGATAGGAGCAATGAGACGAAAAGCTGGCAAGCCTGGAGGATGATGTATCAAAGTTTAGAGAGTCTAGTTCTACACTATAATCAAAATTACTCTGCTCTGAATAGTGTACTAATTAGTGGACATGACATAAACCAATGTTGCAATGCATCAGCTGGACAAGAAGCCACAGAAATCTCTGCAAAGGTACAAAAATCCATCTAAAGAAACAGATCACACTAATAGGGTTAGTTGAGGGACAGGATGGATCAGCCAATGGCTAGGTTGGTATAATTTTGGGAGGGACAGTAAGTAAACTCTAGGCCTCTGCAACCTCTGGTGGGGGCCAAAAGCCTAATGGATCATCTCCGTTAAAACAAAAAGGGGGGGAGGAACCAGTGATACAGTTGGCATCATTGTATTAGCTGTTCTCACAGCTGGAGACCTTCGTGGAACTGCTTTACCACTCAGAATAGTACACTGTTTTGAATCTATAAATCCCCATGTGCTTTACAGCACTATTGTTTGGTGTACCTTCACCTAAAGGTGCGGTAATACATTTCTTGCTGTACTTTGTTAGGAAAAGTTAACTTCATCTTTAAGAACGCCTACTAAGGTAGCACAGCAATAAGTCCCGTTTTAGTAAGACATACTGGAAGTTGGCAATGAGGAGGAAAGTTCTGGCATCTTAATGGAGGAGATAGACAGACCCATGCAAAATTGTATTATACACAGAGCAGATATTCTAGGATACAATTTTGGCTTCAGAAGCTGTACTACACCGTATGGTGTTATGCTTTTCTACTAAATGATACAAAAAAAAAATATTTTCTGGACTACATCATATGAGCTGAGAATATTCAAAGTAGGCCTAGCACCAACATAACTGCTTCTCATTAGTATGCTACTTCTAGACAGACGAACACTTCTGGTGCAAGAGAGCTGGACATTTCTGGGTTTGGTAAGAAGTCATTTTCTTGCCTTGAATTCATTGACTGCTTACTATGAATAAATTACATGCCTTGGTGTATAACTTCTACAATAATGGTCTTAAATTCCTGAAGTGCTGGGGATGTAGAAACGATGGCTTAAGGATCAGCTGATATTCTCAGAGGCTTTTAAATATATTGGACTCTCCAAAGCGAGATGTGCTGAATGCCTCTCCCAAGTCTTTGTTTCTACTTTGACATAGCAAGTAACAAAAGATATGAACCTAAAACACAAAGCTTCAATTTCTTCTAGCAACTTTTCTGTGGTATGGGGGCAGACAAGGGGTCATGCAATAGCCGCTGTACTGAGTCTGTTAATATCAAACTGAATATTCATACAAGACCAGGTCACATCTTTAGCACAGCAGTCATATCTAAAGGTGTCAGAAGCAAAAAGTGTGTAGCTTGTACAGACTATTCCAGAGGAACAAAAAATGTCCATCAGTACCACCTGTAACCTGGGTTTGATTTCTGGACCCAAATGTGAGTTGAATGACTTGGGTGTGAGTTCATCAATGATCCAGAAGTTAATTCACATTTGAGTGGTGAGAATCACATGCCACTGTAATAGCCACTAATGGTGGGTAGAGGTGTCTAGAACATAAGAATTATCAAGAAGGTGTGTGTGTGTGTGTGTGTGTGTGTGTGTGTGTGTGTGTGTGTGTGCGCGTGCATGTGCCTTGGGCTTCAAATATAGTGTATGCCTGAAGCAATACACCCATAGGTTCACACGCTGGCACTCAGCTTGTGATCATGGCCTGACATCCTTGCTCAGGATTCTGCGGAGCTCTGATTAATTGTGCTGAAAAGGTAATCTGTCAGGGTGTGGTGGGGTACAATTCAACAAGGAAGGCAAAAGAAAGAGTAAACATGTAAACACGAGAATCTTGGGTCTGACAGACCTGTAGTCAATCGATCCAGGAAAAAACACTGCACTAGAAGTCATCATCACAAAGACAAATATGTTAAGGGGGTCTCTGAACAACAATGACTTAACCATGATGATTACTAAACAGCTCGACTGTAAATACAAAACAAATATCCCTGCGGCAGCATACATTTCATATGCTCTTTAAGAAAGGTATTCCCTATCAAAGCACTTACAATCACAAGTTAGGGGGATATGTTTGCAGTGTTAGTAGAATGTTCTCTTGAGATAACAGCAAATTTAGCTAGAATAGGAGTAGATTTACCCAATAATACACATTCTCGGTCAGCCTCCTTATTTTCCTATATTATTCGGGGGGACTAGATGCTGGTAAAGAAGACAGCGTTTCATTTTTAAGTCTGCAGTATTACTCAGCATTTAAACCTGTTTTTGTTCTTCTGCAGAGTTAGTGGATGGCTTCTTATTAGAATATGAAGTGGACAAATCCTTGATTTTGTTTTTTTTTAACCTCATCTTAAGTTTTGTTGCACTACTTTCATTTTCGCAGACTTTCTGCACTTATAACTCTGACAGAATCTTTCTCCAACGATCTCAACTGCTCCACAGTAAGGTATTAAGACAAAGCTTTTAAATGCCTCATGTCTAATATCTTTATTAAATCTAAGACAATTCTCACAGCATTCAAGTTAATAATGTAGCCACAAGCAAAACAAGCACTTTTATATTAACTGTAAGACAGAAGACAATCTCTTCCAATTATGTCTAAATGTAGTTGCATTTTTTATAAAATTAGAATTCTGCGAATGGTACTCCACTGAAATAATAGTGCAGGAAAGACTGTTATCCACTATGCAGTTATTTTCCTCAGGGATAAACTGAGAGAACATTAGTAAGTCAGACAGAGAGAAGAACAGAAGAGAACACAGTGAGTGATGTGCATGTTTACACGGGAGTCTTGCACCTTTAGCATTGCTACCTTCAAGGACATGGGTCCTCAATGGGAAAAAACAGTACTAAACAAATTCATCCTTCTTGTAGGTTGAAAAGGTGGTTAAATCCAAAATTAAGGGGGTAAGCAAATGGTATGATTTAACGTTACAGTGACCCTGTAAGTTAAAATTTTCACATACAGCATTACAAAGACTATGCTTGCAAACTACAGTACATTAATGTTCACATTCAGTACTAATGGAAGAAGATGGTGCACAAATGCAATCTATTACATCATAGTGCCTGAAGTTTGACAAAGAGAAAAACTGTACACCGTGCGCATTAAGCATTAATGGAGGGTAATCATCTCTCCCCTGAAAAACAACGAGAAGCTGCATTGTGCATTTTACATTTTCTGACTTTGAAGTAGGGGAAATGAATTATTCTGAACAATTCATTCCACATGCAAATTTACTGTGTGGTAAAAAGCTTTCATTTTATTCCCACCTTCAATCTTTCTTATCTAAAAAAACAAAATTTATTTTACAATTATGTAAAACCAAGAAGGTGGTAAAAATATTAGGTTTTGCTAACCATCTTAAATACAGACTGGGTTTCCTACAGTGTACATGCAGCAATGAAAATCTATTTCAGCAGTAGGTTCTGATGAGTTCTTTAAATCAAGACACTGCAATTCCAGCTACAAAGCACTTGCTTCACATTTAGTGTAACCAAACATGAAGAATGTTACCCCAGTCATTTTCTCTCACACTGTAGTTAGTCACTGTTGTTCCATCATTTGGAATATTTCAAATGAAATTACCTCAACATCTAGACGGCAGTAAAGATTCCAGAAAACCTGGCTGCCACAAAATACATTTATTTTGGCCAGTCAATCATGGGATGGAATTCTGAGCCATAATGATATGTACCACACGATGGACCGAATTTAATGAAGCTGCAAGCAATGGATTTAAATAGTGTGCTCCTTTAAGGAAACTGTGTAAATAAAGGTGTAACGTCAGGTTACCTGCATGTTGAACTAATCATATTTTGGTAAGCATAAAAAGGAAACAAAAAGGATGTCATAAATACAATGAATACAAATAATAAACAGCCTTGACAAAACAATTACTGTATTAAAACACGGATTAGAGTCATTAAAGCTAACCTGCAAATACGCCCTCTGATAAAATTAATTCCAATCATGTTTATGCATTAAAATGAATCATTGGATGCCTTGCCTATTAGAACTATTTCTGATTTAGACTCTGTGCAATTTATTACATCAGCATTTTCAGGTTCGTTTTTGTTGCTTGTGACAGCACTATTCAAAACATTTCCTGCTAATGAGAAAGCAACCGTGATTAACACAGAAGATTACACTATAATCACCGATCATAACCAGTTATGCTTTTGAGAAATGGATTCCAAGAAATTCACCTGAGAGTGAAACAAAGCCAGGTAGTAAGGATAACCCTGGAAAGGCAAGACTTATGAAGGTAACCTCACACAAGATCCAAGTGTTTTTTTAAAGTGTTACCATAATGAACAACTAAATCTATATTTGAATTTTTGAGCCAAATGACAAAAGTCTGCACTAAGGAGTACTAGTTTATACGCTTGATTTAAGCTTTGGTCAAGACATACAAAAATGAGCCCCAAAACACAGTTATGCTTCACAGCTTCACCAAATCAAGCCCAATATGGAAACTAGGATAAATGATCGAGAACCAAAGGCAATTCAGCACACCATAATGGCATTAAACCATCATTTTGTTCTAGCTGTAGTGCACAAATTATATTTATAAATAATATCTGGTGCAATAACCACATATGGGTGTCCAGGATGGTAGAGCACACTAAGTGTGTGTGTGAGAGTGGGTGAGTGGGTGAGTGGGGGTGTGTGTGTGTGTGTGTGTGTGTGTGTGTGTGTACACATTCAAGTACAGATGGATATCTACAAGTATGAGCTTGATGTGAAACAGCCACAGTGGAGATTATGTCTAGATTGCTGCGGCATAGAGGAATAAAGCCATGACTATTGGCCCACTTTATCAGAGTTTGTTAAGCCAAAATGCTCGACAGCCTAGGCTGGGAAGATGGGTGCACCCATCTTAGGGGGAAGGCATGCATGTGATCACTGGCACGTGTGCAGACTGCTCTTCCTGGTGGAGACTGAGGAAAAACCATGCAACGCTTAACAGCAGTGGACTGGGATGACGTATTGACATCAGACCCTTGCATAAGTGAAAGCAAGCTCAGCGCTGATGTCTACTGTGTGCTCCACCCAGGGCTTGTCACTGAGCATACACAAGGAGAAGCAGGTCTAAATAAAGAAAGAAAAAAATTCACTCCTGATGGCTGCATTAATCATGTCCCCTCATGATCGACCCATGCTCCTGAGGAGGGTAGAAAGAATGGGCTTACTGACCAGGACGGTGATGATCAGCAAGCAGTGGGGGCAAACTGGTGCAAAAAAAGTTTGTAAGCACCTAGGGAAATGGAGGACTTCACAGAAAAAAAAGTGTTGTCAGACCATGAGAAGGGAAGGTCATAGTTAATGACAGTATACACATCAGTCTGTCCACCTTCTTGTCAGCTCCATAATGGTGTGATCTTTCTTTCATACTGTATCAAGTTCATACACCTCTCAACCATACTGAATTCCTCAGTATTTCCTGGTTTTGAGGGCAAAATAATGGGGTGCCATGAGTTCCCAAATGGCCCCTTCAAATCCCGATTGTTTTTTATTTACAATTTTTCATTACTGCTAACATCATCATGCATCGCTAGCACAGCGTTGTGAGGCAGTGCATAACTGCCAGTTTGAGACTGAGACACCTTAAAAATTGTTTATGACTGCAGCCCGTCACCTACATGTCAAGGGAGTGCTTTCTTTTTTAATTGTGTTCTACAGTTAATCATTAGGATTTTTTCTCAGTTTGACACAGTGTAATACTATAACAAGGATAAACGGAACATTTTAACATGTGCATCTACTATCAGTGTATGAATTACGTACAAACTTATCAATGTGCATTTAAGTATAACCTTCATCACCCTTAAATGGACTTTCCTAAATCCAAGGCAACATGCATCAACAAGTACCTGCTCTGTCTTGTACATTGGAAGACTGTTATTTTTTTTATTTATCAGCAGACAGATCAGGGTGAGTAATTTATAATTTACATTTAGATAATGAAATCTGTTTTTTTTTTCTACTGATTTGTATCCAGCATAAAAAGCTTCTTCCGGGTCAATTTTTAATCTCTGAGGACAACGGTGCAGGAACCATAGGACGAGGTGGGGCAAACACCCCTCCCCCACCACACACACTTTATATCAAGTCATGAACTGCGCTCCCAGCTCCTGGCTCAGCTGTTTTTTAAATAAAAAAGCTGTGCAAGAGAAAAGAGAAAAAGGACATAAGAAACAGAGAAAGTGTGTGTGTGTGTTAGATTACTGCCTGTGAATGCATGTATACCAGTGTTTACAAATCCATGTATGTGACTGTACGCGAGTGCATGTTTATATTTGGGAGTGTGTGTGTGTGAGAGAGTGTATGTGATTGCATGTATGTGACTGTGCAGGTGTATATGAGGATGAGCAAGTGCCTGTGTGTGAGTACGTGTTGGCATACATGTGCGTGTAGAGGGTTCAGAATCAGACTCCTACATAAGGGAGGATGCTCCAGAGAACTTTTTTTTTTTTTTAATTTTAAAGCATGCATACCTCTCAATTGTACAGATTTTTGCAGAATGTCCAGGCTTTTGCCTCAAATTTTTTGGTCTGTTCTCCTTATAAAAGTTATAGTTTTCTGGCAAAGCAATGAGGATTGAAATCCCTAAATGATATGCATTCAAGTTTCAGACTTCATTTCCTTTGGAAAATGCATACTAACACAAATTCTGTTATTTTAGCAATTTTTTAAGTTTATAAGAACAATACTTAAAATGTGTTTCTACTTCTGGCCCTTTGTCCCTCCAATATTTTAGGCTTTGACCAGATTTTTTCCACTAAGAGGTTGACAAGTATTCACAGCTATTCATGGAAAATAAATTATTCATTTCATCGCAATATTACTTTTTCCAGTTAAAAGAAAGGCTGGCAATGTAAACTTCAGCAAATAATAATCAACAAATGCATTTATTTGTTTATTTTATCTAAGTAAAAAATATATGAACACACTTAGAGTATTAGAAAGAAAAAAGTGAATAACGCACTTTACAGGCACCAGCAAACTGAAACCACACATAATGGTTTTAGGTTTGGAATTCTAGAACAACTAGTAAATGACCCCAGGGGAGGGGAATGGGAAAACTGGTTATGTTGTAGGGAGACCTACTGGCAGATTAAATTCAAAGCAACCAGTTACCCAGGGATTAATGATCACATTTCAATCAAACCTTATTTAATTAAAAAAGCAAAAAGATTTTAGCCACCCATACAAACATACATTGTTCTTATTGGGCAACCACTATATAGGTTTAAATAACCTTGGGCATGTTGTTCTAATGTACTTTATGAATGGAAAGCAGTGCAATATTTTAAACACATATACTTATATTTTATAGACTTTTTATATACATTTTGTGTTTTGCACTTTGCTAAGCAGAGCAATGAATGTAAATGTCCCTTTAAGGGATTTCTGGCACCTTTTTTAAGGGAAACATTATTTATACTGATCTTTGTTTGTATGTGTTTGTTTTTACTTGAAAAAGCCCAGCACTACGGCCGGGTGAAAACGCTTGTAATTATCTGTGGAATAAATTATTTATTGCTTTCTGGTGCATCCAGACCATTTTTTTCAGTTACTAGTTACCAGTTTTATGGTCTGTGTTCTCCACATTTTGTTTGTTTATTTCATCTTTGTTTAATGAGAAAGTCCAACGGGGTAATACCATTCTCAGTGGAGGCCCAAGGGGAAAAACGCTCCATTTACTTGCATTGCATTATACCAAGTTCTAGTTAAGCACAGAGTAGTTACATTTCTATTTACATTTATATGCAAACAGTAGCTGCATGAAGATTTTACAGAGGTGGAAGTTACTAAAGAGAAAACCCACGTCCACGCGCAAAATAGTGGATTGTACAGGCAGCAGTTATGTATAAAAATTGCTTTGTCATTTCAGTGAGAGGTTGACAGTATTCTGTTTAAGAAGAGTATTTGGAGAGTATTGTACAGTGAACACTAAATCTTAACCTGGTGATGAGCATGTGCAGGACCTGGACTAGTTAAGATGTTGTTTAAGCAGTGGTTTCAAACCACTGAGTTTGACAGAGAGTTTTATTTGTGTGGGGATACTATTCCAGAGTTTAGCAACATGTTGGGAGTACAGTGAGTCTCCTGCAACATTATTTGACTTATTTGTAAGTAATAAAATTTGTTACTAGAAAGGAGGTCCCTTGCTGGACAGTAGGGCAGTAATACATTTTGTAGTGCAGGGCATTTTTCTGGATGATGAATGAGTCGGTGTGCTGTAGTTACAGTGGATATTAAAAAAAAAATTGTACACACCCCCTGTTAAAATGCCAGGTTTTTGTGATATAAAAAATGAGACTAGAATAAATCATTTCAAAACTTTTCCCATCTTTAATGTGACCTATAACCTGTACAATTAAATTGAAAAACAAACAAATCTGTTAGGTGAAAAATATAAAAAAATAAGCTGGTTGCATAAGTGTGCACACCCTTAAACTAATACCTTGTTGAAGCACCTTTAGATTTAATTACATTAGAGATAAAGACAGGGAAGAGAATTAGACAGCGGTAAGGACGCAAGTGAAGAAGAGAGAGTAAGGAGAGGAAGGAGCTACAAGGAATGAAAAGGGACTTGTTCACATTTAGGGATACAGTTTATCCTGGTTTTGAGCAAGAACAGAGCCAGATTTTAGCTACAAAGTCTTTCAGAGCAGTTTTGAAAGAAAGGAGGGGGTATAGACCTGATGGACACAGGTAATGAGTTCCAGGCCTTAGCAAGTTTCTAGGAGTACAGAATCCCCACCACATTTGCTGGGTTTGTAGACAGACAGTTTTTGGTCACTGGATTGCACTTCCCGACTGTGAAAATAATTGTGTAAAATGTTTTTTAGTGCTGGACAGGCAAATGGATAATTAGTTAATATTTTGTAATTTTGTTGCATTTAGTGGCGTTATTTAATATTAGTGTAGCAGTTAATTTTATTTTTATAAAGGAAAACTGCATCTCAGTTTTATACAAAGTTTGATACAAGTTCAAATGTTAACATAAATAAAACATTGCTATTCTGGTTATATTTTTTGTTCACTATTTTGTCTGTTCTTCAATCTGCGTTTTGAATGTCGGTATACCACAATTCCATTGGAGTGGGTAGGGTTATATAATTATGTATATAAATGTTATGTTGACCAGTGTCAAGACTTTTGGCCAGGTGTACCTACTTTTCATGGGCATTTGTCCAGATTTTTGATGATTCCAGGTTGACCGGGTATTGATCAAGTAACACCCTTCAAGCAAACATGCCTCAAATTAGCTGTGACCTGAGAATTTTATATGATTAAATGGCTTAGTCTTTGTCACACAGTATGCATCTGGTCAACTAGGGAATCAAACCCAGGACTATGGGATGAAGCTCAGCAGTAATTCACAGTCTTAACTTTCTGTGTCAAAGTAAGCTACATGAGAGGTAGCGCTACTGTACAGCAGTGCTCAAGGCGCTGTGGTGAGTTACCCATTTATATACAGGATGCACAGCAGGGCTGCAGTATGCACCCTTCACGGTGATGACAAGCAAGTGCTCACACAGCTTTACACTTTGCAGCATGACTACACCATGCAGCATGCAGGAGATGATTGCATACACTGTGTACCACCACTGCTAGGTTACTGTGCAGAGACCAGCTCAGTAGACTAAACAATTCCTGTATACTACTGCTCTTCTGCACATTATTTAGCCTGCTTTGTGTGAGATCATGGTACAGCGAGTCTACTAATTTACCCTTACACATTGTTGTGCAACCTCAGAGTTGGTATATATAATTTGCATGGGGTATGGGTATACAGGTGGGTTTGCTCACTATAAAAAAGTTTTCTTTGCTATTCATTCTTTTCAAATTCAATCTAAAAAGCTTTCTGCTTTTGTAGATCGGTTGCTCAGTGAGGAGAAAATGCATTTATATAAATATACACATTACATATGTATATTTACCTGTTTTTATATATATATATATATATATATATATATATATATATATATATATATATATATATATATATACACACACACATAGTTTACATACATATATCCATACATATATCCATATGTATATATAGTGTGTGTATATACGTATATATATATATATATATATATATATATACACACACACACACACATACATATATACTTGTTTGTGTGTGTGTTTGTATTTAGCTAGAGAAGTAAAATATATGTAGTGCATGGAGCGTGGTGATTATGCACCAATATTCAGAAAAGTCAAATCAGTCAGGCTCTATAGTGGCATGAGTCCATCGGTTCAGGCACTTAGGCAGTGAGACATTTCCCTGTGGTACATTGTCCCTGTGGGACTCATGGCTGAAATAAAATTCAGCTGCAGAAATATATGACTGTAGTGAGTTCCCTGAGAGCAAAGAGAAGAACGTGGTTCCATGGTCACAACTTCAATAACTAAATGCACAGGGGAAAAATAATGTCCCTGTACCGCAATCAACATGAGACACCAGGCTGGCCAGTGGGCATGACAGTGTCAGTAAAAAATGCATTGCACAATGGGCAGTGCCTTTATAAATGGTGTGTGTAGACCACTACCCCCTTCACAGTGTCTAGGGAACATTATCTAAAATGCATACTGGAGCATAAATATGACTACAGCAGAATGCATGATTTCCTCAGGACTGTAGCACACATCTGCATGTTGTAATTACATGAACATTCATTGTATAGAATGCATGATTTCCTCAGGACTGTAGCACACGTCTACATGTTGTAATTACATAAACATTCATTGTACAGAATGCATGATTTCCTCAGGACTGTAGCACACGTCTACACGTTGTAATTACATAAACATTCATTGTACAGAATGCATGATTTCCTCAGGACTGTAGCACACGTCTACACGTTGTAATTACATAAACATTCATTGTATAGAATGCATGATTTCCTCAGGACTGTAGCAGACGTCTACATGCTGTAATTACATAAACATTCATTATATAGAATGCATGATTTCCTCAGGACTGTAGCACATGTCTACACATTGTAATCACAAACATTCATTGTATAAAATGCATGATTTCCTCAGGACTGTAGCACACGTCTAACATGTTGTAATTACATAAACATTCATTGTATAGAATACATGACTTCCTCAGGACTGTAGCACATGTCTACACATTGTAATTACATAAACATCCATTGTATAGAATGCATGATTTCCTCAGGACTGTAGCACACGTCTAACATGTTGTAATTACATAAAAATTCATTGTATAGAATGCATGACTTCCTCAGGACTGTAGCACATGTCTACACATTGTAATTACATAAACATCCATTGTATAGAATGCATGACTTCCTCAGGACTGTAGCACACGTCTACATGTTGTAATTACATAAACATTCATTGTATAGAATGCATGACTTCCTCAGGATTGTAGCACGTCTACACGTTGTAATTACATAAACATTCATTGTACAGAATGCATGATTTCCTCAGGACTGTAGCACATGTCTACACATTGTAATTACATAAGCATTCATTGTATAGAATGCATGATTTCCTCAGGACTGTAGCACACGTCTAGATGTTGCAATTACATAAACATTCATTGTATAGAATGCATGATTTCCTCAGGACTGTAGCACACGTCTACACTTTGTAAT
This sequence comes from Protopterus annectens, assembly GCF_019279795.1. Taxonomy (NCBI): domain Eukaryota; kingdom Metazoa; phylum Chordata; order Ceratodontiformes; family Protopteridae; genus Protopterus; species Protopterus annectens. The sequence goes on from NC_056746.1 coordinate 1,131,038,045, forward strand.
TACATAAACATTCATTGTATAGAATATGCATGATTTCCTCAGGACTGTAGCATATGTCTACACGTTGTAATTACATAAACATTCATTGTATAGAACGCATGATTTCCTCAGGACTGTAGCACACGTCTACATGTTGCAATTACATAAACATTCATTGTATAGAATGCATGATTTCCTCAGGACTGTAGCACACATCTACACCTTGTAATTACATAAATATTCATTGCTGTCTGAGAGCACAATGCTCACTTCTTTTGCTCCCACTCACTTGGTTATTAAAGCTGTGGGCATGGCAGTATGTGCTTCTCTGTGCCCACACAATATTTGCAACAGCTATATTTCTTGTTGCTTAATGTTACTTCAGCCATGTGTTTACAAACAAATTTACCACAGGGAGATGTCGCACTACTTAAGTGCCTGACCCCTAAGACCACATCTTACCAAATATTAAGTATGTCCAGCTTAAGTTGTTAAGGTTGGGTACTAGCCCTACACTGTAAAACTGGTTAGTATTACTGACCAGCAAATGAATGCGGCAAAATAAAAGTTTTGATTCTGCCTGCTGTTTGCACTGATAAGGTGTCCCTTCCTTTTACAAACTTAGAAAGTGTGTGTTTGCCTGCATTTTCTCTGAAAGATATAAATTCTGAAACTCAAATGTATGTCACTCTTCAGTGGCTTCAATCCTCTGTGATTTGTCCAAAAATCACAGACTTTATAAGGAACAGACCAAACAAATGAAGCAAAAATCTGGACATTGGGCAAAAAACCTGGACAGTTTAGATGCATGGTAAGGTGAGTGTAAACATAAGGGACTGTGTTACACTCACTTTGACAGCACTTGGCAAGTGCTTTACAACTTTGAAAGTCAGCAAAGCATTTAGCTTTTCAAGCATAAAAAGCTGTATAGACTACAAAAAATTATGATCATATCTCCGATCATAACCCTAAATTATGTGTTCTCGACATCGATGCCAAGATTCACCCCTCGAGCTTAGCTGCAGAGGTGCA